>NC_068290.1:24205062-24505062 GCF_025860055.1 Xyrauchen texanus
AGAAGAGCAACTTTGCCTGAAATAACCACTCGTTACAACCGAGGTTTGCAGCAAAGTATTTGTAAAGCCACAACATGCACATCCTTGAGGCGGATGGGCTACAACAGCAGAAGACCCCACCGGGTACCACTCATCTCCACTACAAATAGGAAAAAGAGGCTACAATTTGCAAGAGCTCACCAAAATTGGACAGTTGAAGACTGGAAAAATGTTGCCTGGTCTGATGAGTCTCGATTTCTGTTGAGACATTCAGATGGTAGAGTCAGAATTTGGCGTAAACAGAATGAGAACATGGATCCATCATGCCTTGTTACCACTGTGCAGGCTGGTGGTGGTGGTGTAATGTGTGGGGATGTTTTCTTGGCACACTTTAGGCCCCTTAGTGCCAATTGAGCATCGTTTAAATGCCACGGCCTACCTGAGCATTGTTTCTGACCATGTCCATCCCTTTATGGCCACCATGTACCCATCCTCTGATGGCTACTTCCAGCAGGATAATGCACCATGTCACAAAGCTCGAATCATTTCAAATTGGTTTCTTGAACATGACAATGAGTTCACTGTACTAAAATGTCCCCCACAGTCACCAGATCTCAACCCAATAGAGCATCTTTGGGATGTGGTGGAACGGGAGCTTCGTGCCCTGGATGTGCATCCCACAAATCTCCATCAACTGCAAGATGCTATCCTATCAATATGGGCCAACATTTCTAAAGAATTCTTTAAGTACCTTGTTGAATCAATGCCACGTAGAATTAAGGCAGTTCTGAAGGCGAAAGGGGGTCAAACACAGTATTAGTATGGTGTTCCTAATAATCCTTTAGGTGAGTGTATATATACACAGTGCATCCGGAAAGTATTCACAGCGCTTCACTTTTTCCACATTTTATGTCACATTTACAGCCACATTTACAGCCTTATTTCAAAATGGATTAAATTAATTATTTTCCTAAAAATTCTACAAACAATACCCCATAAAGACAACGTGAAAAGTGTGTTTCAAATCTTTGCAAATTTATAAAAAAGAAAAAAATCACTTGTACATAAGTATTCACAGCCTTTGCTCAATACTTTGTTGAAGCACCTTTGGCACCAATTACAGCCTCAAGTATTTTTGTGTATGATGCTACAAGCTTCATCAGACCAGCCCGGGCGGGCACCTGGAAATTGAATCGCATAGCCGAGTCTGATGGTCCTGGCCAGCCATTGCGACAGGTTAGAGAGTGCTAGCCATGCCTTTAAGTTCCAGGCGAGGGGCACTAAGGGGATACTCGTGTTTGATGTACCTGCGGGTGGCACCTTGTCGCCTCGTGTCCCGTGCTTGTGGCTGTGCAGAAGGGAACCTTAAAGCACTTACCTACCTCTGCATACCCACCATAGGACCAGTCAGCGACGGGGGAGGAAGGAGACCGTCCTTGTGACTCGTCACAACCGCCTGGCCATGGGTGTGAGTGTTCCACGGATGGACACGTGAAGGCGGGAGGCCTTCGTTCATAGCGCCGTGGCCGCGAGTGTTCGGTGTCCGGCTGTCGTGATAATGATGACTGTAAACACAACAAAAACAAAATTGAACACAGGATTCTCTTCCCGGCCCTCTGCTGGGGAACAGAGTGGTCTGAATACCAGCTCCAGGGTTCCAGCGGACCTCTTCCTCCCTGGGTTGTCCGTCTCCAGGGCACTTGGGGACCTTCCTAGGGTTCTTGGCACTGGACCTTCCTGCGGGGGGCAGCAGTTGGCTCGGGCTGCGGCAGTGCCTCCTGAGTTGCAGTCGCAGGGGGACGCCCTCGGCAGCAAGTAGACAGGGTGCAGGACCTTGTGCACCAGGGCAGGATATGTTGGATGGCCTCCATCTTCATCTTCATCACTGAGAACTAAAATGTCCTGAGAAAGTCCTCAACGGTGTTGCTGAATAAGCCGATCTGGGAGATGGGAGCATTGAGGAAGTGTACCTTTTCGCCATCCTTCATCTCGACCAGATTCAGCCATAGGCTGCACTCCTGATCAAAGATCAGAGGTTTTTGGGGCACTACATTGACACTACTTCGAATGAGTGACAGATAGGGAAATTATATTATTTAGGCTGCTATGTGTTTTCAACTGTTTTGGAAACCCTAACTTTTAGTGACAATTGCTGCTGTAAATATTGGAAAAACATTATTGGAAACACTTTCCACAACATCATTATCCACAAGGAAGAAATATGTCTGAATAGGTCCATGAGTGGTTGATTAAAAATGTTGTTAAACAGAGTAAAGTTCCTATTGTGATCACAGATGTTCCAACTTCAGCTCTCAGTACTCCTGGCCAGAGTGCAGCAGTGACAACTAAAGTGATAACAGAAGCGATTGTTTCATTAATAACTTTGTGTGTCCTCATATACCTGATGATGTGTGTGATTGTTCATTTCAGAAAAGGAAGAAGCACCAACACCAGTCAAAGTAGGTCCACAACTGAAGCCCTGTAAAAGCTATTTCCTTTACAAAGGTTGGTATAAAGACAAGAAAAGCCTAATTAAAAGGATGCAATTCTTAAATTGAAAACTTTACAAAAGTTTGGCATAGCATTTTATCATTATGAAAATGCATAGAAACAATTTAATTTAAAAATATTATAAAAAAAAAATATTATATATATATATATATATTTTATTTGTCTGCCTGCCAAATCATAGTCAGGTTGTGGAACCAATGTGCAGAAAGGCATTTTATTGTCAGTAAAATTGATATTAGACCCTCACGACTGTGTAATTGACACTTCTGTTTTTAGACACTTCTGTTTTTCTTTGATAGGATTTTTGAATGTCCCTTTGTTTTCTTTGGTTGAAGATACATTTATGCATTTACATTTGAGATGATCTAAGGACTTTTTTACCATTTGTAAGTTACTGCAATTAATTTATCATATTATTTGTCATTCATGTTCTGTTGGCTTGGGTCATTTTTAACAAGCAAATACAATTGACCTTTTTAAGTCTAGGCCTATTATTATCTACTGGCATTGACAACGTATATACAGGTGCTGGTCATATAATTAGAATATCATCAAAAAGTTTATTTCAGTAATTTCATTCAAAAAGTGAAACTTGGATAATGTATACATTCATTCCACACAGACTGATATATTTCAAGTGTTCATTCCTTTTAATTGATGATTATAAGAAAATTGGCCCCGGGACCCTTGCTAGTCATAATCCGTCCCTGTCTAGCAGAAATGTGTTTTGATTTTACTAGGTAATATATTTGTATAGTCTTTAAATAAATGCAATCAAGTGATGAATAATTTGTATACATGTTATACTGTATATAGATATCAAATTGTAATTTTGCAGGGAGTGTGAAGGAAACTGGAAGGATGTTTGCAGAAGTGGCAGCGGTGAGTTCATGCTTCCCAAAACCAACCAAAGTCAGTCTTGTTTTTATTTTGAGTAACAATGACTTGTGTAACACATCTTTGACATTTTGCCCTGATCACATTTCCTAGTTTTGCAGGAAATCAACAGAAACTAAATACAGCTCATTGTGTAAAAGTAAAAAATCTTTCAGCCTTTGCTTATATACTGTTCAGTTTTTCAGCAGTGAGCTTCTGTATTTTGTCATTGTGATGGGGTTCTTTCATCCTTCATATCTCCAACTTCTAAATCTTCTGTTTGCAGCTGTATTGAAAGGTAAGTTTCATCGGAGATACAATTCACTGAACATATACATAGTAATGTGATACTAAGTATACTATCAATGCACTATATGGGTGTGTAGACATTGCATGCATGGGTGTGACATGCACATGATCAATGTTGCCATTCATAGGTTACATAATATGCTTATTTGGAAATTCCTTTTAACCTTATTTTTGTTGTTGTGCTGAAGAACTATTCTTGCTAGTAAGTAATCGATTTTATTAAGCATAGAGGTATGTTATTGGGCAGATGCTCCATATACTTCTATATTCTATATTCTTCTATATTAAATATACTTCATTTGATGTGCGTAGACTATTCTTTATTATACAACCTCCTTGAAATAAGTGCTTCTTAATACAAGATAAATACAGATTGACATTTATTCAAAGGCCTGATTTAAGATGCAAAAATACATACACCGGGCTCAACGCTAAAGATGTTTTTTCTACTGGACCGGTTGGTCCAGTGCTTCAGATTTTTCTGGCCCTGGCAAAATTTTCACTGGCCCCAACACAAAAAAGCGGAGAATAGAGTGAAGCCTCCACACACGCTATGCCTCCACGCTAACGCGCTCAAAAACCACATGATGAGATGTGTGGTTTAATGGTCTCAGACGTGGAGGCAACTGAGCTTGGTTACTGTCATAACCTCCATTCCCTGATGGAGGGAACGAGACATTGTGTCCCAAAACACCACCCGTTCTTTGAGAAAAGGCCAATGAGAATTGTCGAGTGGAATTTGCATGCCACTCCCATGGACATACAGGTATAAAAGGAGCTGAAAACACAGCGACCGGGGGGCAGAGAGAGCTCCATACCGAGGAATATAGATCACAGGGGTTACCAGAGTAATCAGCACCTGTGGATCACCTATCCCAGTACAGGGCATATTAGACCCCGTAGTGGGGCTGGCAAAGCGAACCGAGTTTGCGAACCATAGGGCTAGGGATGAAGGATATCCAGTGTCCACAGCTTCGTGAACTCGACTGGGGGTAAAAGCACACATATTTTGCCTCAGGGGAGGGGAAAGGCGCTAAAAGCAAGCGATACACCCGGCCAGCTGTTCCAAATTACAGCGACCTCAGCCACTTCTGACTCCAGCGGAGGAGATGGAGGGCGATTTGCTACATGCGACAAGTGCGCTGTTGTCGGACTGGGCCAACAAATGCTGGATCAACAGCAATAGCCTCCGCAGGGCGAGTAGTACAGCCACTCTAGGCAGTTGATGTGCCCATTGCTCCAGCCCAGTTTAGAGGCATCTGTGGTGACCACAACATGTCTGGACACTTGCTGTAGGGGAACTCCAACAAACAAAAGAGAAAAGGAAACAAAGGATTTATCTCCTGGGCCTCCAGCGGGGGCTGGAGTGGTCTGGATACCAGCTCCATAGCAGACGGCCCGAGAGACGTGGGGTGTCAGCTTCCTGCGGGGGTCTCTACGCTGGGGCCGAGAACTGGGCTTGGGTTGAGGCAGAGCTGCCTGGGCTTTCTCCGCCATAGGGGGACGCCCTCAGCGAGCAGATGGGGTGCGGGATCTTGAGTCGCGTCGGGGCAAGATGTGCTGGATGGCCTCCGTCTGCTTATTCACCACCAAGAACTGCTGGGCAAAGTCCTCAGTGGTGTCGTAGAAATGACTGGCCGGGCAGACCCGAAGGTGGTATACCCGTCTTGTGTTCCAATGTGTGGATTACTAATATTCACCAACATGCACTGTGAACACTGAATGTTGCAAAACACTTTAAATCCCACAACAAAATTAATTAAGAAATTCAGCTATTTTCTTCGCACTGGTAATAGCTGCTGCTAAGACACTTGGAAAAGAGCGAGGACAGTGCTAGGAGAGTTGCTCTGTGTCTGTATGCGACTGCAGTGGCGCGTCCATTTATATTTTGCATTTGCGCATCTTTGCGAGATAAATATACTCACACTCGCTCCTCGGTTAGAAGACTTTATCACACATTTTGCACACCAGCAACATTTATACTTGCTTCCATTTTTATCAGAGGGAACTTGAACATTCATTGAAAACTAGAATAATAACTTTAAATTTGAACTTGATATTTTTGTTCACTGGCAATCTAAAGGATTACTGACTGAGTGGTTCACCAGATTTTGAATACATTTCTCTCCACTGTTTTTTCTTATTTAGCTCATTTATAATATTGGATGGAACACTTTACTTACAGGTTTCATTTGTTAACATTAGTCAATGCATTAGGAATCATGAAATAACAATGAATAATATATTTTTACAGCATTTATTAGTCGTTGTTAATGTTAGTTAATATAAACACAATTGTTCATTGTTAGTTCATGTTAGTACTAATACAACTTTTGATTTTAAAAATGTAATACTATATATTTAAATTAACATTAACCAAGTTAATAAATGCTCTAAAAGTATTGTTCATTGTAAGTTCATGTTGACTAATGTTAACAAATAGAAACTTATTGTGAAGTGCTACCATAATGTACTAATCATTATATTGAAGAATGTATGACCTGATCTTGGCAGAACCTGCAGTTTGAAATTAAATCCTATGTATTACAGTAAATGCCATACTTGGTTCCTATCTTTGCATCCTGGTTCTCTGATTGTTTCATTCTTCGAATCTCACACTTCTCTTTTTCATTTCCTTTAAGCTCAGCCCCAGAGATCCTGCAAAGAAGATCTGTTGTACTTTAATGAGGTTCAAGGTGATACAGTGTCTATTTCTTGCCTAAACACTATTCACCAGCTTGAGTCCCTTCGAGTAAAACTATTCAAAACCAACCCAAAAAAAGATATTTTAAAGTATCCAAACAGCTCTTCACCAGCAGAACATCATAAATGGTCTGTGAAGATGGATGTTGGCCAAGTGATCCTTGATCTGAAAGACATTAATTTATCAGATGCTGGCGATTATGTTTGTGAGGTCTTCAAGGATTGGGACTGCCTTACATTTACTAAAATTAATCTGCGGGTCAAAGGTGAGATACTGACACATTATTAGCTCCCTGCTCAGAGAATTTGAATATCTCAATAAAGCAAATAATCCTCATAATAACATGATATAGGGAATTATCTGCTAGATACTTTTTGACACTGAATGAACTGTAAAATGTAGATGTAAAAGAAATATTGTAAAGCTGTTAATATTTATATCTGTGTAATTATAACATGTACTGCGATTATCTGTTTTCAGCGTGTAAGGTCCTGAACTTGATGCGTGTAAGGTCAAACTCTTCAGTGCGGCTACCATGCTATGAACATTCTCAACAGCCCAGAGCTGAACTGGTGACGTGGGAAGTCATTCATGGTGTCCAGTCAACAGATGTATCACAGTATTTATGCAAGGAATTAAACAGCACAGAGAGAGCCCTCAGGCCCCTGTGTGAGAGAGTGAGAATGGAGAATGGATCTCTAGTTATTAATCCTGTGGTAAAAACGGATGATATGTGGTATCGGTGCAGGGAGAATGAACAAACCTGCTATGAGGTGAAGCTGGAGGTGAAAGGTAGGATTTCACTTTGTATTTCTTTAGCTAAAATTGTAACGGCTAACAAACCTCTGATCTACGATAAATGTATTAGATTAATACATTTTAAGTTACGTTATACAGAAGTAAAAACGTAGGTTATATTAATGAGTTAGGCAAGATGATGATAATTATACCATCTCTTCTTCCCTGAAGTAATAAGAATATAATTATGCACTTCTTTGGGTATTTTTTTTAAATAATATATAAATAAATTACAAACTTCCATTATTTTTGCATATTCAATAACAAATTGATTAAACTACTGTAAAAACCTACACTTATATAAGTTGAAACATGAAGAAGATATGAGAATGTGACATATATTGGAGGAAGATTGCATCTGGTGAACAAAATATAAATAACAGGATCAGAAGAAATACATCTTGGAGTGCTACTTGCAAGAGGGGCCTCGTGAAGAAATCCCAGATGGTGTTCTTTGGTTTGGTTTCAATCATAAAAATTTGTAAATAAAAAAATAAAGTACAAGTCACTTCTAGTACAAAAGTTAAAAAGCCTTCATAGTTTTTGGCTGGTCATATTAGGATATTAAAAATGTCAAACAACAGTTACTGCACACAGATGCATTTCGGCAAACAGCCTTCCTCAAAGTGTCAGACTGAACATTTTAATAAATAACATGACTTGAAAATAATGTTGTGAAAATGATAGGCAGTAGATGGCAGCATTGTTCTATGCAGTCACCTACTACATAGTGTGTTTGCTTTTATCCAAATTTGATATTTTATCACAAGTCATGCATTTAAATATACTTTATATTAAGACATTATCAAACAATTATTTGTCAAAATCTAGCATTTTAAAGTTGATTTGAAGTGTCAGTTTTTGCAGTTAACAGAACTGAACTGCAAAATTGTGAAAATTCAATTACAACATAAATATTAGAAAATATTTAACAATTATATAATTTCTATAGTAAAAATTTATTTTGCAAACATTTTTGAGACAGGTGAACAGTAATGATGAACAATAATAAATGCATAACAATAACAAACAGTAAACAAAAAAATGTAAGAACAGTAAAAAAATGCAGTCTTTTGTTTTTACAGATAAATCTTTTGCATTTTTTGCACACTATGCTGTGTCTGCACACCTTTATCTCGCTCTCTCTCTCTCTGTGTGTGTGTGTGTGTGTGTGTGTGTGTGTGTGTGTGTGTGTGTGTGTGTGTGTGTGTGTGAGCGTGTATTTATCACTTTGTGGGGACCAAATGTCCCCATAAGGATAGTAAAACCCGAAATTTTTGACCTTGTGGGGACATTTTGTTGGTCCCCATGAGGAAAACAGCTTATAAATCATACTAAATTATATTTTTTGAAAATGTAAAAATGCAGAAAGTTTTCTGTGAGGGTTAGGTTTAGGGGTAGGGTTAGGTTTAGGGAATAGAATATAAAGTTTGTACAGTATAAAAACCATTATGTCTATGGAAAGTCCCCATAAAACATGGAAACACAACATGTGTGTGTGTGTGTGTGTGTGTGTGTGTGTGTGTGTGTGTGTGTGTGTGTGTGTGTGTGTGTGTGTGTTTAGCATTGTGGATGATTTATTGGTTTTATTTGACAAATTAAAAAAATGCTCTGTGTTATAGTCTCACCAGTAATGTTTTGTGTGAGAATGTACGTGGGTGTGTATGTTTTGCACTCTGGTTGTTTTATAGTCTCACACTTAAATTGTGTGTGTGAGTGTGTGTTCCCCTTCTGTCACTCACTCAACGTTGTGTCGAATGTAGTGACACAAGGGGTCTTTCTTGAGAGCATCGTATACCTCTGAACTTGAAAAGGTTGGCAGACAGAATTTGCATTATCCCGCCCCCCATATTTTCCCTCTAAAATAGTTTTTTGCACTCGCAAAAGAGCAATACACAGCAGGCATTGAAAGCCTTTTCAGGATGCGTCTTTTTAAAGATGCTCTGTGTAGTTCCAAAACTGAAGGTCATAGACGCTTCCTCGTGTGCCTGGGTAGCGATCACACTGAGGCAGCGATGCCCTTCCGCCCCTGTGTAGTTCCTGGTTGCGGTCAATATCTCTCCAAAACTGACGGACATAGACGCTGCCTCATTGGCCTGGGTAGCGATCACACTGAGGCAGCGTTTGTGAATGGTTCATGTACTCACTGCGAAAATATGACCATGGCAATGTTGAGGGTTAAACAAGCATGTTGAACGTAAATGTGTTTATGTGAGCTGGATAAAGTGGCCTAAATACTGTATGTTCTGAAAATGTAGTTACAATGTTAAAATACTTGAAATTCTCAATGCCTACATTTTAATAAAATTAGGTTGCTGTGTTTAAATAGTTTTTCAAATACCATAACTCTACGTATATCATTCTGTAAAATTGTTTGTACTTTAATTATAGATTATGAGACATTTAATTCCACCATAATATTGGAAACCCTATCCAAAACATCTTTAGCTACAGGTAAGATATGTGTGTATGCATGTGTGTGAATAAAAGAATAACCTAATAAAATGTACTGATGAAGACTATATTTAAATGTATCTTCTTCCTTGTGATCACAGATGTTCCAGCCTCAGCTGTCAGTACTCTTACCCAGAGTGAAGGCAACAGTAGCAAGAGTACAGCCATGACAACTAATGTGATAGTAGTGATTGTTTCATTATTGTCTGTGTGTGCCCTCATATCCCTGATGGCGTGTGTGGCTTTTTATATCAAAAAGCGAAGGAGCAAGAACACAAGCCAAAGTAAGTCACAACTGAAGCCCTGGAAAGAATAATACTACTGAGTAGCATATTTCAAATAACTATCACTATTGGAACATACTCTGTGTTGGTACAGAATACTGTAAATCCTGTTTTATACTTATCCCTGATACGAACTAAACTCAGTTCATACATACAATCCCTGTTCAGCAGATCTAGACATGGTGCTTGTGTGGAGGTGGGTTTTAGTGAGGAACTTCTAGTAGTGCATTGCAGTGAGACTGTCTACCTGCAAGCTTATTGTATGATTGACAGATTACATGTCAAAGGACCTATCAGATTCGGCCATAAAGTTTGCAAATCAATTGGCTAAAAGATTTCAAGACATCAGCTTGCGCAATGCACTTTTTATCCACACGGAAAGCAAAATCAGCTTCACCGCCTCTTACATTATCTTGTTATAGAATATAAATATCCTTTAGGTGTGATTAGAATGTTAGAATATAATAAGTTAAATGTATTTATACTTTATACAGTAAGTCCTATGGGCTGGGTTTGGGACTTTATTGGAGTTGTGTTGCAATGAAGTGAGTTAGTGTGATGATTGAAGTTGATCAGATGGTAAAGTACCTCTTTTTTGTTTCTTGTAGCTGAATTAAATTGCAGGTTTTCAGTTTATTATTCCCAGGTTTCAGAAGGTAAGTGATATTCATGTTAATCCTTTAAAAAAAAGTGCAGTTGATGAAATTATTCTGAGACACTTTGTTTTTCTGTACAGCAGGGCTGGATGTCCCATTGTATTCTTTAGCTGAAAATAATCCAGTACAAATGACCACCTGTAAGTTAATGCAAAACATGATTTATCTCATCAATCAGTTGTATGCTACATAAAAATATGAACAAAGAACAGTTATGCTAGGTTAAGTCACACCAAATTAGGTTGGACTAAATTGCATGCTTCACTCCTGAAAAGAAACCAATCACCAGCTCATTATTTCCCTCACAACAAATGTAAAAGATGCCATTTGTAAAAGTGAGCTGCATATCCTCAATAGTGACTGGCTTAAGTTTGCAAACTAAAGACATGCTGAATGAGCTTGTGTTGCCGGCAGTATTTCATTATGACAATTGCTAGGGGTTCGTAACAAGAATTGATAGGCCCGTTATAAAGTAGTGTCATAAAGCATTTAATAACACCACTACTGAGCCACCACTGCCCCTGCAAATCTCAGCAGTTAAGGCTTTGGGTTACTGACCAGAAGGTCAGGGGTTCAAGCCCCAGCACTGCCAAGATGCCACTATTGGGCCCTTGAGCAAGGCCCTCTACTCTATCTGCTCCAGGTGCAACGTATCATGGCTGACCCTGTGCCCTGACCCCTGCTTAGCTGGGATATGCAAAATAAAACAAAATTAAAAGAATTTCACTGTATATATGCAAAAAAAAATTATAATGTGTTACAAAATAAAGGCTTCTTCGATAATGAAAGAAAAACCTGTAAATAAAATGTAGCCGATAGATCTAAAGAATTATTATTATATTTTTTCTGCATTAATGACAGGTGTTGTATAAATACATTTGTGCACCTTCTCTCCCAACAGTTGCTGGTAAACAAACAGAAGCTACTGAATGGAATAGTGTCAAGTACTCTATAAAAATATAAACATATTGTGCAATGAATCCTTAAGTTTTCAATGTTTTAATTTCTTGTTAAAAGTATACTGTGATTTTAAATGTTAACAATCAAAGTTTATTGATGATTATTATGTTTATTAATGTTATTGCTTGGTCTTTTTTATCTCTTTTGTTTTTTTTTTTTTTTTCATGAGAAATCAAAACAGGTTTAATTTTAAGTCAAATCATTGCCTCTATTTAATCGTTCTTATCACAAAAGATTCTACTGAAACTAATGAAGAAATGTTTAGGGAAAGGTATTTGGTATATTGCCAAAAACTAATGATAATACTTTCAAGACACTATATGTAATCACTGAACCTTTTGTAAATGACAAAAAGAAGTCAAAATCCACACCTGAATCACACACACACACACACACACACACACACACACACACACCACACACACACACACACACACACACACACACACACACACAGCCTACTGTATCACTGATTCATCCCATTCGATTGAAAATGATTATTGCTTATTGGCAACTGTCAATCGCCAATTACACATAGCTCAAACTATCTTTAAAAGGAAAGTATATGGTTTGCTTTATTCTAGTGGTGAATTTTTCTGATTTACTTTGTTACTGTTTCTATGAATATGCTTTTTTGTTTGTCAAGCTCTGGTCAAATAACAATAACTTTGCATACAAATTATTTCGGCCTCAAGGACATGAACACTCGAAGTAAAATAAAATTATAATTATTTAAACTAACATTTTTCACTGCTTAATTTGTTCATAAGTCACACTAGTACTCATGCAGTACTGTTAAAGATCATTTGCATTAAAGGTCTATATAGTCCCTGTACAAACATTTGTTGAATATTCAGTTTAATATATAACATTTTAAGAACACAAAAACTCTTAAACCTCTTACACTGCAATGTTTTTCATCATCTACTTCAGTTAATTTTACTGTAAAACCATGGACTGACACACCTAGAAGCCCATGCATTATTGAGACTCCTATTAACAAAAATTGCTGAGTGTCGTTTTCTGTTAGTGCAGCTGTAGTATGTATTACTGGGAGAATATTTCCTTGTTCATTCCTGACAAAATGTTTACACACATTCTGTTAAATTTTTCCGCTGTGAATGTCCTTGAACACTACAGTGTCTTATCAGACACAGACTCTTCTAGTTTAATGCCAGTTGTGTCTGGTCTGGGCTACAGTGATGTAAGCATGTTAGATCTCTAGATTCAGTGTGTATTCAATAATTACACTTACATCAAATTATAAAGAACTCTTGGGAGGGGCTTGATGTGACTGTTGCCTAATACACATATACATGTCTGATTAACTCACATGAGTTTTTGTGTGAATGCCTTCATGTATGTTAGTATAGCTATTAACTTTTAATATTTATAAAGTAAATTAAAGTATATTAAAGTCACTTTTAAGTAACATCTTTTTGGGGTAAACAACCAAACATAATCAAACCACAGTGGCACAAGGCTAGGGTTATGAAACCAAATAATTTTTACCAAAAGGTTTAAATGTGTTGTTAGGACAAATCATACCCTTATTGCATTTTTTTGCTATCATTTATAAATTATTTGTGTGTTAGGCCTACCTTTTCCATTATTGTTGTTTAATGAGTTGTTTGTGCTTCATAATTTTTTTACATTAAAAATTTAGCTGAAAAGTAAATAATGGGCTGTTTAATGCATGCATAGATTTAAAGAGAGGTTTTGATTTTGTTAAGTAGAAAAAGTTGAAAGAAACTGACTTTCAAATGTGATAACTTGCCCCGGTCTCTACAAATGTCTCTTTCTCCTTATACACTCACTGAGCACATTATTAGGTACACCTGTACACCTACTTATTCATGAGATTATCTAACCAGCCAATCGTTTGGCAGCAGTGCAATGCATAAAATCAAGCAGAAAGGGTCAGGAGCTACAGTTAATGTTCACATCAACCATCAGAATGGGGAAAAATTTATCTCAGTGATTGTTGCTGCTAGATGGGCTGGTTTGAGTGTTTCTGTAACTGCTAATCTCCTGGGATTTTCAAGCACAACAGTCTCTACAGTTTACTCAGAATGAGTAAACTGAGTAAACTGTAGAATGAGAGCTACATTATTAGGACCATAGTGTTTCCAATAAAGTTCTCAGTGAGTATATATAAGAGACCACTGCAAAAATTATCAGTTTCTCTGGATTTACTATTTATAGGTATATGATTGAGTAAAATGAAAATGTTTGTTTTATTCCATAAAGTACTGATAGCATTTCTCCCAAATTCCAAATAAAAATATTGTCATTTAGAGCATTTATTTGCAGAAAAGAGCAACTGGTCAAATAATGTAAAAGAAATCAAGTTAATATAATTTTTTTTAAAACAACACAATTCTAATGTTTTCACTTAGGAAGAGTTCAGAAATCAGTATTTGGTAGAATAACACTTATTTTCAATCACAGCTTTCGTGCATGGGTGAAGGGTGACTTTATGCCACACCTGGCACAAAAATTCAAGCAGCTCGACTTTGTTTGATGGCTTGTGGCCATCCATCTTCCTCTTAATCACATTCCAGAGGTTCTCACTGGGGTCTGGATATTGGGCTGTCCATGACAGGGTCTCCATCCACACCTTGCTTGACTTGGCTGTGTGGTATAAATAGCACCCCCAGATCATCACCGATCCTTCACCTGGTCGTGTCTCGCACCCACTGTGAAATTTGGTTGAGGATCCATGATGATCTGGAGGTGCTTCAGCAAGGCTGGAATCGGCACATTTGTCTTTGTGAAGGATACATGAATAAAGCTGTGAACAAGGTTATCCTAGTAGAAAAATAACTTGCTTTCTTCTGTTCTGACAATGTTCCCCAACTCTGAGGATGAAGGACCACCGGATCAAGACCCTGTAATTCTCAGCCCAATCTCCAGACCTGAACCCCATCGAAAACCTCTGGAATGTGAGCAAGAGAATGATGGGTGGCCACAAGCCATCAAACAAAGTCGAGCTGCTTGAATGTTTGCACCAGGAGTGGCATAAAGTCACCCAACAGCAATGTGAAAGACTGGTAGAGAGCATGCAAAGACATATGAAAGCTGTGATTGAAAATAATGGTTATTCAAACAAATGTTGATTTCTGAACTATTCTTAAGTTAAAACATTAGTATTGTGTTGTTTAAAAATTAATATGAACTTGATTTATTTGTATTATTCAAGGTCTGAAAACATTGCATCCTTTTTGTTATTTTGACCAGTTGTCATTTTCTGCAAATAAATGCTCTAAATGACAATATTTTTATTTGGAATTTGGGCATGGATGCATGCATACTGCACATACATACATACATACATACATACATAGATACATATATGGCATTCATAAGAGATCTGCTTCACAGACTATAGTCTACACTGAAAACACGTCTGTTTATCCTCCTTTCTAGAACAGGTGTGTTGAAAGGAACTTTTAAATACCAATTTAAAAATCACTCTGAAAAACTCTTTAGATATATTCTGTTTTATCCGATTGATTCATTTTCCGTAACCTCAGGATAGTGGAATGAGATCATCTTTTCAATCCAGCAGCTCAGGTGAAACACGCACCCCCGCGGGGTGAGACGAAAGACACAGAGAGAGCTGTCAGGGTTGTTTGTTCACACCAAAGATTTCGGTCTGACACGTTATAATGAATAAGAACCATGTGAAGAGGAGGAGGGAGTGTCTGACAATTCCGCTTCACGCCCGGTGAGACCTGAACTGAGGCTATTTATTATACATGCTCTCAGGAGAGATCAGAGTTCAACTACACAGAAGAACGACGAGTGCTCGCGCATACGAAGAGCTTGATGAAGGATATTTAACTTCAACAACAACTATAATATTTACATTTGATTATTGACGTCATTTTTTTAAAACTATTTCGTTAAAATGAGTCGAATGGGGAGTATGTGCACATTTGATGAAATCAGATTGGATGACAGAGTGGTATGTATAATTTTTGTCACGTTGTCACTATTTTATTTCGAGAAAAAAATGCTATTCTATTAAAAAAGATAGTAGATTTTGTTATCTTATTTACAATCTTTTGCAATACTTAAATGCATTGGATTCGATTAGCATAATCTAAAATAGAGAATATGGAATACGAATTGTTGTCTATGTTCATGTGCATTTCTGTTTTAGATGTGCAATATTGTTATTTCGAATGAATATTAGAAAGTACACATTCTAATAATAGAGTTAACTGTCCATTTTGGAAGAAGGTTTACATGAAAGTAATGGATGGTCATCTTTTTGTCAACTGACTCATAAAATAACTTTGATCTACTGTAAAACACTGTTCATTTCTTTCTGGTAAAATTTGAAATGCACCAACTGTTCATGCTTCTGGACCTCCCACTCACTTATAGGTTTACAAATGAATGTTTACCCATAATGTACACAAATTCATCATTAATTTACTCTAGTGGTCCAAAATTAGCTTCAGTTTGTAAAATCAAATGTCCCTGTGATCTAAAAAGCCTAGTGAGTAGGCTATTCTGCAGAGGGTGTTATTCCAGTCTCAGAAATAAGACTGGTTGTAAGATGATTAAACTAAATGTGGACCTTTATTGATCAAACGTATTAATACCGGAAAGGTGCGATGGACAGAAACCTACCTTGCCCTCGCTTGTCTTTTACTGTGTGCACAACAGGTGCTTAATCAGGTTTAGTACCAATTACTTGATACTTGGGTTTTCACTAATAACCCATGAGATGTACTTCTGCCTGAACTCAGGGTAGTATTAACCCAGATACCAAATACCAGCTATCTGCATCTGCTCCAATTTCTATAACTGGCACAGACACAGAGAGTTATTGTAGCTTTGTAACATTAAAACAGTCCTGTGTAGTGTTAGATGATTAAAAACTTGATCTTTCCATCCAAGTTCTCATTTTACTGTGTTGCTGGGCAGCATTGAATATGCTTGTGGACTATAGCTATAAAAACAGGTATTTTATGACACTAAACTCAATCCCAAAATGGGAAGATTATAAAGCTGTTTGCTTTGCATATCTTGCATATAAACTGGGCCAGAGGTTTTAAAAATTCAAATAAGTCTTATCAAGTATTTGGTTACTGCTGAGTCTGTGCTATTTACTTTCTCTCTCTCTCTCTCTCTCTCTCTCTCTCTCTCTCTCTCTCTCTCTCTCTCTCTCTCTCTCTCTCTCTTCAATTCAATTCAATGGGCTTTACTGGACTTTACAATAAATTGGACAGTGTATAATATAATTTTTAGTAATATATAAAAAACAATCATATAAATGACTATTATTATTTATTTCACCACATCACATTGTGTGTGTGTGTGTGTGTGTGTGTGTGTGTGTGTGTGTGTGTGTGTGTGTGTGTGTGTGTGTGTGTGTGTGTGTGTGTGTGTGTGTGTGTGTGTGTGTGTTTGTCCAGATCTTTCACTGTCCCTCAGGTTGTGGCATGTTGATACATATTGGAGCAAGTTGTGCCCTGTTTCCTTCTTCTAGGAGTATTTGTAATTTTGAGAGGTCATTTAGGTTTTTAAAGTCTGAAGTTTCAGAGTTAAACTTGTTTAGGTAAACATTCCTTATTTCACTGAATGTTTCACATGTTAGGAGGAAGTGCATTTCTGTCTCGACCTCACCTGTCCACCTGTCTCTCTCTCTCTTTCTCTCTCATCCACTTTCCCATTCATTTCCCTCATTTACCACTCCCTTAATCAATACCTCTTATCGTTGAGTTGTCGAACAGCAAATATTTGTTTTCAGTATTTATTCACTCTGCATGTGGCTTCTGTTCAATGTTTTTTTTGTTGTTTGTCTTGTTTTTTTTTTTTGGGATCTTTCTGCTTAAGGCCATCATTGTCTGTATACAGTCTCAGAATTCAGGGAGCTATTCAGTTTTCTCACGTGATCTTACCAAGCAAAAGTGTGATTAGGTCTTTTGTCTGTCTCTCTGTGAGAACCCCAGAGGCCTGTATCCAATGACACATTTCACTCATTGACCTCAAACAAATTTAGCCAGTTGCATGTGTTTTTCAACATGCCCTTTTATATTTCCAGGTCATCTTTTGAATCACCCCTTTCTCTCTATTTCTTTCTCTCATTTGTTGCTTTCCATATCTCCCTCCCTCTCCGCTTTTTTCTGTGCCTCACACCTGTGCTCAGGTTTCACTCTGACCTGATTTGATTTACAGTGGAAAAACAAATGTCATAGTTTTGCACTCAATCTAATTCCATTTATCTCTCTCTGCTGTATTATTCTTCAGTGTTTACTTATCCCATCCATGCCAACGCCTTCTATTTCCTTAGTACTACACACAATATGCAGCTCTCACAGTGCTGTTATGTAATATGTGAACAATGATTCTTGTGTAACTGTAGTTATTTAATGAGCCCTTGCTCTTCTAGTTGCAGAAATAAAAGAGTAGAACATTTATACTGACTTCACAAACAAAGCAAGTGGTGGTCAAATAAGGATTCTGATTAGGGTTAGCATTGTGTATTTGTATGTATGTGTCTGTTAAAATTAAAGAGAGTTGGTTAAAGAGGCGTTGTTGAGGGGTTTCTGTATATTATGCTCTTTTGTGATATATAGCCTGCTTTTCTGATGCCCTAAGCAGAATCCTCACAAACTTGTCTCCCGATAGATGTTTTAATCCTCTCCCATTACAGGCATGTTAATTGTTTTCTGCTGGGTGCATATCAACTTTCAGGTGTGTGTTTTTGTGTGTATGTAATCTGCCTTTGCTGCTCTCGAGTGGAGGTGTGGTGTTAAACTTGCCGGCCTCGATTCTAAACGCTGTTTTGCTTTCTATGGAACAACCGACTCGGTGTCACACTGTCACTGCAAGAGTGCTAGTCAATGTAATGCTCACAGAGCAGAGAACCAAGAAGACCTGTAGATTCACTCAGGTAAATATAGAAGGACATTTAACATTCTCTACAATTCTAAAGAAATGTTTAGCTACAACTCAAAGTTTTGTAGTAGCCTATAGATTCCTTGAGGCTTTGTTGATAGACTGTTAGGCCTGTCTGTCCATCATCCTGGTAGTGCTGTTGTGGTAGTTTTGTCTTGTTGATGGGATTACTATAAATGTTTTGTTTTTAACAGGTGAGTTGAGGTGTGGCTGTGTTTTGTCTCATAGAGATTTTGTAATGGGTACAATAATAATAGGTCTTTATCACACGTACAGCTTGCGTTTGCAAACTTGCATCATAGACTAGTGCTGTAATCATTTTTGATGACATACTGTATACCACAGCTGTGCTTTACATGGAATGCTTTTGTCGTCTGGACCAAACAGAGATTACAGAGGGTACCATGGTAGTTTTAATGAAAGTTAGCTAGTTTTATAACCTGTCTGAGGGCATATGGTCCTATACTGAAAACCTTTACTCATTTGATTGAGTAAATTCATTCCCTCAAATGAATTTAATTATTGTGTATCCAAAACTTATGCAATTATGTTCAATTAACTTGGTGTTCATATACAATGAACTTAACTGTTTAGGTTAAGTTAACTAGATAGACTTAATTCAAATTTGCTATTTAAATGTTGCTTCTACTGATGTTGTTAATTTTAATTGAACTGATTCAATTTTAGATCAAATAATAGCACAGGTCAGTCATTAAATAAACGTAATTCTCTAAAGAAATGCATATATACTTGACTTTAACTGCACATGCACAAAGAGAATTAGACAACAGGGTCCAACTTGACCAAATGCGACACTGATCACCCTAATTTTGACATCACACGAGACAACTATGTGCAACAAAACAATATAAATATTACTACAACAGAGATAAAACCTCTTTACATTCTTAATTACAACGATTTAAATGTCCCCATATCTTCCCCTTGACCAAGGAAACAATTAAATAATTTAAGCCCAGATGAATATTACCTATAGCCTTATTTTTGTACTCAGAAGTTTTAGTTATTAACACTTAAAATCTTAAGTCTATGGATCTTTAAGATAAATTAGTTCAATGAACTTGCAGTGCATTCAGAATGTATTCAGACCCCTTATTTGTTTTTCACATTTTATGTTGCAGCCTTATGCTGATATTCTTTAAATTATTTTATTTAATCAATAAAATACTCACATCAATACCCCATAATGACAAAGCAAAAACAAGATTTTTAATAACTTTACAAATGTATTAAAAAGAAAAAACTGAAATGTCACATTGACATAAATATTCAGACCCTTAGCTCAGTACATTTGGTAGCAATTATGGCCTCGAGTCTTTTTGAGTATGACGCGACAAGCATTGTACAGCTTGATTTGGGGATTTTCTGCCAATCTTCTATGTAGATCCTCTCAAGCTCTTGTCAGATTGGATGGGGACCATCAGTGGACAGCCATATTCAGGTCTTCGCAGAGAAGTCCGGGCTCTGACTGGGCCACTCAAGCACATTCAGAGTTGTCCCTAAGGATTCTTGTGTTGTCCTGGCTGTGTGCTTAGGGTCATTGTCCTGTTGGAAGGTGAACCTTCAGCCCAGTCTGAGATCTTGAGTGCTCTGGACCAGGTTTTCATTAAGGATATCTCTGTGTTTTGCTGTGTTCAGCTTTCCTTCAACCCTGACCAGTCCCCCAGTCCCTGTAACAAAAAAACAAAAAAACACATCATGATGCTACCACCACCATACTTCACCGTTGGTATGGTTTTGCGCTGATGATGTGTGGTGCATAGTTTCCTCCAAACATGACACTTGGAATTGAGGCCAAACTTCATTTCAGCAGACCAGAGAATCTTGTTTCTCACAGTCTGAGGGTCCTTTAGCTGCATTTTTATGTGTCTTGCACTGAGGAGAGGCTTCCGTCTGACCACTCTGCCATAAAGCCCAGATCGGTGGAGTGTTGCAGTGATGGTTGTCCTTCTGCAAGTTTCTCCGATCTCCACACATAATCTCTGGAGCTCAACCAGAGTGACCATCGGGTTCTTGGTCACTTCTCTTACCAAGTCCTTCTCCCCTGATTGCTCAGTTTGGCCAGGCAGCCAGCTCTAGGAAGAGTCCTGGTTGTTACAAAATTCTGAATTTAATACAAATTATGGAGGCCTTTTGCTTTTTGGAACCTTCAATGCAGCCTAAATCTTTTGTAGAGTTCGCCAGATCTGTGTCTCAACACAATTTCAAGTGTCATAGCAAAGGGTCTGAATACTTATGTCATTATGATATTTCAGTGGGTTTTTTTTAATACATTTGAAAAGTTATCAAAAATCTTTTTTTTTTTTCTTTTTGCTTTGTCATTATGGGGTATGTAGTGTAGATAGATAAAAAATATATATAATTTTAAACATTTTAGCATCAGGCTGCAACAAAAAAAAAAGTGACAAAAATTAAGGGGTCAGAATACATTCTGAATGCATTGTAAATAGTTATGAGACCAAAACCTGACATTTCAAGTAATACTTAAGACAACTTGATATTTCTAGTAGTGACAACTTAAGGGTTTATAGTGAATAGAGTGTGTTATCCCACTGTGATAAACCATGGAATGTCACACTGTAATATTGTACATATGTGCATTTGTGCTTGTTTCATGTAACATCTGGCGTGTGGATCACAGAAAGAACATGCCATATATACACACATCTCTATATGGTCTAGTGGATGACTATATGAAAGCAAATCCCTTGTTTTGCAAATGCCATATCTGCTGTGAGTTGTTTTTTCTTCAGGACTAAAGGGGGATGAGTGTTGAGTATGTCTGGAATGTGCTTATTTGAATGTGTAATGCCCTCTGTCTCGTCTTTTGTTTCATCTTCTTATAAAAAGTGGCCTGTAAAAGTATTTGGACACATAAGTCACAGTTTTATTGTATTAAATATAAATCTGCAAACAAATGATGATGTATCTTTTCTCAGAACAAACTTTACATTTCCTTTTTCTTTTAACCATTTGGTCCCAAATATATTTTAGTGGATGTATGAAGTTGGTTCCCCTCAAGTTAGTTCACACAGGTGTCCTAGCAGAGTAACAACAATCTCATTCCCTAGTCTCAACTGATGTCTGTCTATCTGACACACACAGTTTTTCAGGACCTCCCATTCCTCACCACACTATGACTCATACTAGCTACTTTTAGTTTCAGCAGACTGTTCTGGAATCATGTGTAAATCCACACAAATCCACATGCTCACATTTATCAAGCCTTTTGTGGCTTGCTTGAATGGTTCCTTCTTCTCCTTATTGTTTTATACAGTATGTTTGATCAGATAATACTCACTCTTGGATACCATATACAGTTTTTCTGTTTCCATCAGACTCTAAGCTTCTCTAATATGACAAATTCGTTGCAATATCTCTTAATTTGGTCATGTTATTTTATGTTGTGTAAGAGTGTTTCCTATGAATTGTTTGTGTATTTGCCAAAGCTTTAGGTCCAGTGATTTGTCTCTTCCTCTGTCCAGCAGACATAGTTTATGTTGTTGATGGTTTGCTCGGTTGTCATGGCAATATTCCGTTCTTCACTGGAAAGCATTGTTCTGTTTAGATTTGTGGCAGCCTGCCTCCCTCTTTTCCATGATTTAAATTTACATTCAAATTTAAAGTTTTGGCAAGCCTGTGATGCTCAGGAATTTTCCAGAAGCTAGGCAAACAAATCAAATCAAACTTTGTATATCCTAGAGAGAGTGTAAATGCCTTTCGCTTTCTTTTATTTTTTAATTCACATTGAGTAACCACAGACTTTCATGCCAAACTCTAATGCTCCATTGGCCTCCAGTCAGTCTCTCTCTCTCTCTCTCTCTCTCTCTCTCTCTCTCTCTCTCTCTCTCTCTCTCTCTCTCTCTCTCTTGTTGTCACTCAGAGGGCATGACTCAGTTTCTCCTCCCCACATGTTCCCCTCATCCACACATCTCCCACCCTTTCACTTTCAATAACGGTTTCTTTGTTGCATCCCTCTCTCACATTTGTTTTATTCCTCATTCTTCAGAACGAGTGCAGAAGACTCAGACTCACTCTACACGACCAGAACCAACAGCAGCCCAGCACAGAAAAGGTAAATGTTGCTCTTTCTCTCTCTCTCTCTCTCTACACACACACACACACACACACACACACACACACACACACACACACACACACATATGAACACACATGTATCTACTAAAATAGGAAAACCTTCACGATAGAATAGAGCTAGATGAACTGGATTAGTGGCATTTTCAGTTCAAACGCTCCAGATGCAGGGTGACTAACATTGTTGTTGTTTTATTTATAGGGATAATTTGTGGGGAAAAATTATTCATTCAAAATGTAGACATCATTTTGAAATTTGACTTCAGCAATTCAACATCCCTGAAGAAAGTTCAAGACTAAATGAACGTGCCAGGTTGAAAACCAAGTTTACAAGTGTTTTAAATTACACCATAATGTTTTGATGTAATAGCAAGTGTATTCATTAGTAATGTATTTTTGAGCAACATGTATTTACAACTCACTGTCTGTTTAGTTATTTTAAGCACGTCTGATATAATCTTGCAAGTTTTCATGCTTTGCAGATGTGTATTGCATGCCAGTGTGGGTTCTGTGAAATCAGTTCAGTTCTTATGGAATTGCCCCCCTTTCTTGGACCATTTCTCTCTCTCTCTCTCTCTCTGTGCGCCAACACTCTGTAAACATAAGGAACAGGCATATGGCCTTATTCCAGGGGAAAGGTGTCTCCTACACAAGATGTTCTTGCAGAACCAGAGGCTCATTGTTTCAGGCTCCAGAAATTGCTTAACTCTCCATCTCCAATTTCCACATGTCTACGTCTTTTCCTGCTTTTTGGGGGTTTCCTGCTACCTTTTGTGTGCCAGAGATATTTATACTCTGTGTTTTCAAAGGGGCCCTTGTGTTCTTTAAAGAATTGCCAATGTAAAGGTTGATTTTGAGAAAGTCAGACCAATAAATTATCCTTTAAGTGCATTCAAATTGTCTTTTCAAGGCACTGGCCCTAATTATGTACAATACGTATCCTTTTAGAAAATGAATTAATTGAAAGATTTGGTAGCACATTACACTACAAGAGCAATATCAACAGTAATGTGTTCTTTCTAAAGAAGTACATAAAAAGTATTTAATGTAATTTGTATTACTCAGTAGTCAAGAATGTAGATATATTATCACATGGAATCTTCTAAACTAAAGGATTACCCAAATGACTACGGAAATACTAAAGAATTAAGACATGACCAAGCCTCTGAATCTGTCTGGACACGTATTCTTGCGTGATATGTTTATGCAATATTTAACAAAGCAGCTGTGCAGTGATGTCAGTCACAATTACAGTCTAGTCTTTAGGATATAAAACAAAAGTTTGCTTTCATTTGTTCCCTAGA
The DNA here is from genome assembly GCF_025860055.1 of Xyrauchen texanus. Classification (NCBI taxonomy): domain Eukaryota; kingdom Metazoa; phylum Chordata; class Actinopteri; order Cypriniformes; family Catostomidae; genus Xyrauchen; species Xyrauchen texanus. Next base: position 24,228,932 of record NC_068290.1, read on the forward strand.
CTTATCAGTCATATTAGCAGTAGTAGTAATAGTCTGTTTATTTATCTCCAGCATGGAAAAACTGACTTTAAGTTGGATTTAGCATGGGGATTCTTACACAATAATCAAAGGGGTTAGACAACGTGAAACACCAGACATCTCGAAAAATACAACATGAAACACTGTAGTGATGTTTGTTTCATGTCTGATTTCCTTCAAAAATTTAACTCAACAACATGGTGTCATTCCAGCCAATTGGCAGAGCTTTTGCATTGGTGCAGCCAACCAGTGAAAGGCAGCCACTGACGACAGAGTTGACCAAGCCATCTGAGGAGCCCATTGAGGTCATCAAGGTGGGTCATTTTACTGACAGTGATAATGATTGCACATTTATGGCAGCAAATATGAGCTGTAATGTAAAATGATAATCAAATATGATTTTAGAAACCCCCAATCGCAATTCTCAGATTGTAGTACAATTAGTCCCATACACACCAGGGTTCCCCATTGAAACCTGGAAATATTAGGTAGTCTCAAAAATCATATTGTATAAAGTCATGGAAAGATCATGCAAATTTCTCTAGTGAGTATAAATTATACATAAATATGCTCAATGGTAACAGTATTCATTGCTTAGATATTGTTTTGTTTTTTGCTTATGGTTGTTTATAATCTCTCTCTCTCTCTCTCTTCTATGTGTGTTTTATTGTTTAGGTATATTTGGACGAGCGTAAACAGGCACAAGCCAGACACCAACAAAGTCTAAAGATGCTCTCAGAGGAAGTTTCACAAATACAGGAGGTCAGAGCAAAATATTCTTGTCCTCTCACTTCATTTACCATTTCTCAGTGTTTTCAGAATGTGTGCAAAATGTGAGCAAAAACATTGCTCTACTGTGTGCAGGTAAGATATTGTCTGAAGAACCTCAGGGAACAGATGGCAGCTAATGGTCACAGAACAGAACACAAGGTATGTCAAAAAACACATTTATCTGCAGATGGGTTTGTATATTCTGTTAAGTTATATTAACCATTAAAATGTTAATCTCCTTTCTCTTTTTCAGCTGGTGTTAGCTGGTACTGGTCCCAGAAAAGTAAACGGTACTCGTTCAGCACTCAACGGTTTAGAGAAACAGGTAAGAGATTTATGCACACATAATGCTCTCTTTTAAAACCTAGTGAACTACCTACATATACAGATGCCATTTAAAGCAGAATTCTAACCGACATTGAACCTCATAAGTGACTGATTTGAAACGCTCTACATAGGCGGCATCTGCACATTTGCTGCACGAGGGACTTGACTCGCTATTTATTTCATTAGAGTTTGATATTAGCATGGTACTAAGCTAACTGTACAATAATAAGAAACAAATTCATAGCACAGAAAATAACTGGATTTAATAATCCATTTTTAATACAATCCAACTTTTTTTTTCTCAGTATGAAATAAAATATATGTGCTGCCTTAAAATTTGTCCAAAACAAGGTGTCTTAGTAGTCAACATAATTAGTTTGCCATCTTTTAGGACACCTTTTACGTTGGGAGTCTTAAAATACTGTCTTAGAAAGAACACTGCCTGGCCAAAACAGAAGTCGCATACTCGAATATTTAGTTGGATCTTGTATTGATGATGGGAGAGTCGAACCGCTCTGTAAAGTCTTCTCCAGCAAATCCCAAAAATATTCAATGAGGTTAAGGTCAGGACTCGGTGGCCAATTCATGTGTTAAAATCTTTCCTCATGCTCCCTGAAACACTCTTTCACAATTTGAACCCGATGAATCTTGCCGTTGTCATCCTGGAATATGCCTGTGCCGTTAGGGAAGATAAAATCCATTGATGGGATAACTTGGTCATTCAGTACATTCAGGTAGTCAGCTGACTTCATTTTATTGGCGCATAACATTGCTGAGCCTAGACCTGACCAATTGAAGCAAACCCAGATCATAACACTATCTCCAGAAGTTTGTACAGTGGGCACTATTCATGACGGGTGCATCGCTTATGTGCTTCCCTTCTTACCCTGACACGTTCATTGCTTTTGGGATAGGGTAAATCTGGACTCATCAGAACACATGACCTTTTTCATTGCTCCAAAGTCCAATCTTTATGATCCCTAGGAAATTGTTTTTCAGATTAGCCTCACTAACAAGTGGCTTTCTTGTGGCCACACAGCTGTTTAGTTCCAATCATGTAAGTTCTCTTTGCATTGTGTGAGTGGAAATGCTATAAATTTCACTATTAAACATAGCCGTGAGTTCTACTGTAAATTTTTTACGATGTGACTTCCCCAAGAGTTTTGGTGATCTACGAACACGATCATTCAAGATTTTTTTCCAACCACATTTCTTCTGCGAATCTGACGGTTCACCACTATCCTTCCAGGTTTTAATAATGCGACAGATCTTAATCCAGTTCCAGTGATTTCAGCAATCTGCTTCTAAAAATATTTCCACGACCACTGGATACGTCTTCTGATATGGTTGTTTAAATAAATGCTGCATCAGTTAGGGTTAAAGGATTTGTTGCCAGTTGAAACATATTAATCACTGCAGTAATTGTCCAATCATAGGCTCTTAAGTATCTGTTTATTTAAATCCAAATGGCCAGGCAGTGTAGCTCACTAGGTTTTGGAACAGATAGAATATCTCTTTTTGTTCTGTATGAATGAACAGAATGTTTCAGTCCTGTTACAGTATGTAATGTTATTAGGAAATCTGTATCCTTCAGGTCATCATTGGAGATTTTATATCATTTAGTTAATTGTATTTTGACACCCACATAAACAAGCCTTCACATTCTGTTAGTACAAAGCACATCAACAAACCCAAAACATTTAACACCCATGCTTCATGTTATTCAGGACCTTATTAGGAAATAATCACCCTAGAAACAACACAAAACGCACAGCTTAAATTAAACTTGGGAAACACGTCCTGCTGCCTGCAATATATATTCTTTGTTCATTGTAATCTATGGTATTTGCTAAACTGGTTTTAACGTTTATCACATTTTTCAAATTCTTTTCTTTTGTTGTTTGATTAAACTAAATCCGTAGGACAGCACATTCTTTTAAGGATTATCACACACAACATGAATAGTGTGGATTAGACTCCCAACTGGATGTGTGTGTCTGGCTGTTAAAGCAGGAATATGGGTGGGAAAATCTTTGCTATGAATTCAAACGTCAGTATTTTATTGTTAGAACACACCCTATTGACGCACATAAAGAGAAGGTCCCGCCCTCTTTCACTCTCACTTAAATTGTCCTCTCTGGCTTACACAAGTCTATAAATAACTGCTGCTGGGGAGCTGTGGTTGTGTTTGAATGGAAATAAGTTATTCGAAATATTTTGTTTGTGACTGTGGGATAGCTTGTTTAGTTTATAACTGAGTATTATGTATTATGAGCTTATAACTGTTATGTAACTATGCAAGACACATGTAACAAGTCCACCATCAACAAATGACAACTGGGTCCAAAGTCTGAAGCCACAAGTATAAATGCTTCTATTTTCTATTGTTGGTTAACATGCTCAGTCTTACAAACTTGCTTATTTGATCATTGACCTTGAAATAGTGCATAATCTTAAATATTTCTTCATCCACTTTTTATTTGTTTGAATTTTTTATACAGGCAGCCACTGAAAACATTTTGTTTATTTACAAAATAAAACAAATATACTATATATATATATATATATATTTATAAAAATAGAATTTCAATGTGGTCTCAGACTTGATTTCAAAAGTGTTTGTATTTAACATTAGTGGCTGTTAAAGTAAGTGGCTCTCTTTTTCTCAGGATAGTGTGGATGAGCATGAGAGAGAGAAGATGAGGGAGGCCAGTAAGCGTCTGTATGCTCAGCTGCAGGAGTCAGAGAAGAGGCACCAGGAAGAGAGAGAAAATCTGCTGGTAAGTCACGTACAGCCCATTTCAAAACATACCAACCCAACTCACCCATCCCCAAATCTGTGTGTCTCCCTCTCTCCTAGCATAAATCAATTTTCCAGTCAAATATCCAAAAATTACTTCCAAGGAAAGTAATGTTAAAGAGCCTTTATTGCAGTAGATAGGGGAGTTATTGTAAAACAGTGGCATTGTTTCTGGCTGGCCAGCTGGGTCAGTTCCAGCTTAGGAAAGAACAGTGTGTGCAGGGGTGAGATCGCACATTCTTTCATGATTACATGCTGTTTCCAAATAGGCCCCTGCTTGCATCTTTCACGTCAAATAAAGGACGTCAGCGTTAAGCAAACAGCTCATGTCATAATGATGTTACAAAAAAATTAGACTGCTTAAAACTGGAGAATATATATGTTAAATTAATTATTTATTTATTGATAGTTTTCACTGTGTCTTCTTACCTTTAAATATGGTCATTACAACAACATAATAATCGCAATGTAAAAACTTGGAAACTTCTGTAAAGTAAATACGAAAATGAAACAAACAATGCAAATACAATATTTGCATGTTATACTGTATTATTGTACTCTGTTATTATACTATGTTATTATTAAACTATTGTGATAGTTTGTTACCAGAAATGCTTATTTATATGTTAGTATTACAATATATTATTTTAACAGTTCTAATAAGTTATTATACTAAAAATATAATACAGTACACTGATAGTAGGCCCTTATTATCAAATTATTTGTAATTATTTTATTATAGTAGTATAATAGTAATTAAATGAAAGATGCAAATAATATTAATACTTACAGTACAATGGGGTACAAACAACGTCTGGCATTTATGTAAATATTTTTTTCACTACATTTTCTCTCTAGGAAGAGGCTAACCAGTACAAGAAGCAGTTATCTGAGCAGAATAACTATCTTAAGAGGGTTCAGCAGAGCAAAGAGCAGCAGGATCAGCAGATCCAAGACCTCCAACGTCTCATGAGTGGGATGGAGCAAGAGAGCACCACCCTCAGAGACCATCTCATGACCAAAGAAGCAGAACTCCTGCAGATGCGGGAACTGAATGAGGAGGGGCAAGCAGGGAGGCAGAGGTAAGGGGCCAGAGATAACTTACTGGTTTTGAGAAATTGTGTAGCCTTTTTTTATTTTTTAGCTTTAAGCATTGTTTTTTTAAAACTATTTATTAATCATGTAACAGATTGGAAGAGCTGGAAAAGGAAAATGCTATTTTGAGAGAGAAGATTCATCACTTGGATGACATGCTCAAGAGTCAACAGAGAAAACTACGGCAAATGATTGAACAGGTAAACATGCACACTCTTAGACTACACTACTTATCTTGTTTTTCCAGTAAAAATATCAAGAAATCTTTAAAACTATATCAATTTAATTGAGAACATTTTGTAAGATAAAAAGACTAGTTTTCAGAGAATATAGCTGGAATTAAAAAGGATAGTTCAGAGTCCTCTCAGTTCATTGCATCTCAAAACATAACCTTAAAAGAGTAGTTCTCTCATCATTTACTCACGCTTATGCATTCCAGATGTGTATGACTTACTTTCTTCTGCTGAACACAAAATAAGATTTTTAGAAGAATGTTTCAGCTCTGTAGGTCCTCACAGTGCAAAATGTTAAGATCCAAAATGCATATAAAGACAGCCTAAAATTAATACATATGACTCCAGTGGTTAAATCAATATCTTCAAAAGTGATATGATAGTGTGGTTGAGAAACAGATTAATATATCAGTCCTTTTTCTAGAAATTCTCCTCCCTGCCCAGTAGGTGGCGAAATGCATGAAGAATGTGTATCGCCAAAAACAAAAGCAATAGAAAGTGAAAGTGGAGACTTACATATTTATCTGTTTCTCACCCACACTTATTATATCGCTTTCATTTTTGGGTGAACTATTCCTTTAAGTTTATTTTTCTTACCCCATTGGTAAATAGTTTTTTTCTTGCTTTAAAAACATATTCATACACCTCAATAAATTTGGTTAGTTTATGCTTGAAACAAGATAAAACTATTGCCAATAGGGTAAGAAAATGCACTTAATTCAAGATATTTATATTAAGATATTATTTCTGAAAATGCCTTAATTTCTTATGTCATTTTTCTTCTCAAGTAAATTGATTTATATATCTTCTTAAAAAAATTACAAAAATGCTGATTAGGAAAATGATGTGTGCAGTGCAACTTTTGACATATGCCTGTTAGTCTCACTTGTTCACTCAAGTTTTCCATCCTTGTTTTTTATCTAGCTTCAAAACTCGCGCATGGTGATTCAGGAGAGAGACAGAGTCATCAGAGAGCTGGAGGAGAATGTGGCCATGCTGGAAGCAGAGGTCATTGCACAGACATAGAACCAAACATATAATATCTGATGACACTAAAGTTTTCTGATAACTGACCTTTCTGAATGTACTGTGCTTACAGAACAAACAAATGCGTGATCAGATGGATTACTACTTGGGGAGTCAAAGGTCAAATTCATACTTGCCATCAGATGGCAATGCACAGATTGTCTACAGGTAGGACATGCAAATAAGTTTGATACCTAATGGATATGCAAAATTATTTAATGCAAATACTCACACTATGCAACCAATGCTTGCATTACACATTCTTACTGTGCATGTCTGATGGTGTCTATTTCACAGCAAGCCTCTGAGGCCATCCACCCATACCCACAAGAGTCTGCCCTTCATCAAGGTCATTGAGATTAAATCGTGAATGTTACCACAGCAACATTACAGCACTGCTATGACAACAGCAACATCCTCCAATACACAGTGCACCATCGTAAAGCAAAATAAATGACCACACACCATCATAGGCCTTCACCAAAGGACATTCTGTTTGCTTTAACATCAGTTGTATTGTCTAAAGACCTGTTTTTACAAGAGTACATTTAACAGTGCAGACATTGCAGTAAAATGTACTGTTCTGTTACCTTACATTATTATTAATACTGTTACTATTACATTTACCGGAACATTGAAGTACAAGTTTATGTTTGGCAGAACAAGGGCTGAAAATATCCATAAATATGAAGATACGTAAAGAAAATAAAAATGAAGAACTCATGTTCTCATTATTCAGAGGAGTACGTCTGTATTTATTTGAGGCTGAAAAGACGATGTCCTTTAACATAAATGGACAGACAGATTGTGTTGCTAAACACTCTCATTAAAGCTCTTTATCTGTCTTAATCTGCCTCAGCATTAACTTGGCTTTATAACTTAAATGGAATAAGAGGCTCTTATTCTGAATTAGAAATCACAGGTACAAATTGAAGACTATAAAGGGATGAGAAAAGAGGACGGGAAGTATTTTCTGTTCTTTCTTTAATGAAGGAATGTAAAGAAATGAAGAAAGAAGGGGATGTTCTATCCCAGGTGTTCTTGTTATGATGAAGGATTTTAAAATTGTATCTAAAATAAGGCAGAAAAATGTGTTCTATGATACTGTTGTGGGTATTGGCACTTTTGCAAATAAATCTGAGATTACTAAGCAGTCTAAGGACGTACAAGTAAAAGTTCAGGGGTCAGGTGCAGGGTGATGCAGGCCAAGCTCCCGTTTCTCAAGCATTTAACAAGGTATGTTGTAATACAGGACTGTCAAGAAAGCAGTCTCAGAAAAAGAGAACAAAGAAATACTAGCTACTTGTTTATGTATTAATGTTACTAGGATAGTTGACAGTGCTAAAATAACCCAGTTATTAGAGTCCAGATCACCCTGAAGTTTTAACCGTAATTACAGTTTACTCACTTCCCACCATTAATCCTGTTTTTACTTGGTCTACATACTTTTCACAACCAAAGAAACACTGTTTTCAGCAGGGAGAATCCAGTGACTTCTCTTTTATTAAAAACAAAGAAGTCTTGTGTTTCACAAGTTTTAAGGAACGTAACACATACCCTCCAATGAGTCATTAGGCCAGTAAGGTACAGAATCTGTTATCCATTCCACGCTGTGGTACAATGTACAATTACTCAGCTAGTTCAATATTAATGAACTGATTCTAGTGTGTTAATCGAGAATTGATGCACCTGGCTAGAGCACCTGCCCTCCTCGGACCAAAATAAATTAAATAACAGAATTGCAAGAGATTATTTATACTTCAGCCAATTAATTTATTTCTGGTGAAATATGCATTTCATTACTGTGTTTATCCACTTTATAATATGGAAATACTTTGTATTTCTTTGTGTGAACTTTAACCTTGTATGAATTCTTCAGAAAGGGTTCAAATTAGCACATAACACACACTTTTTTATTTTTTGTAAGTAAATAATATTTTTGTAGTAAAAACTTCAGAGTGATTTTCAATGCTGGCATTAATGCCAATGCATATTGTGTACTGTATTTATAAATAAAACACTTTCCTAAGTGATGATATTTTCTTACTTTTTTAAACAAAGGAATATGGTTGTTTCAATGTGATTTTTGACATTTTAAAGCCAATGATATCAATATCTGGTCAACTTTTATGATGTTCCATAGAATTCAAAGAGGAGGAATACTGGGGGCCTGGGTAGCTCAGCGAGTATTGGCGCTGACCACCACCCCTGGAGTCGCGAGTTCGAATCCAGCATGTGCTGAGTGACTCCAGCCAGGTCTCTTAAGCAACCAAATTGGCCCAATTGCTAGGTATGGTAGAGACACATGAGGTAACCACCTCATGGTAATGTGTGGTTCTCGCTCTCGGTGGGACGCATGGTGAGTTGTGCATGGATGCCGTGGAAAATAGCGTGATGCCGCCACACGTGCTACATCTTGGCGGTAACACGCTCAACAAAAAACATGATAAGATGCGTGGATTGGCGTCTCAGATGCTGAGGCAACTGAGATTAGTGATGTCCAGTTTGTGATTGAATCGTTCTTTTGAACCGGTTCTATTTAGTGAACGAGTTGAACTAGTCGAACTGAATCGTTTAAACAGTTTGCATCTCTAGTCAACACTGATCCACAAGTCACTCTATCTTAACCTGTCTCTCTGATGTGACTGAAAATCAGAATCGAAATGAGCCGATAACAGGGAGTAATATGATCATAGAACTGGTGATATCTGATTTTGTCAACTCTTCTTTGCAACTAACCGCTCTAACTATTCGAGTCAACAGTACGAGTTGATCATAACAGTTCTCGATTCAACAGTACGAGTTGATCATAACAGTTCTCGAGTCCACAGTACACTGAGCTTGATTTGATTGATAAAATGGTAATACAATGTATGAAGATGATCCAGTCTACAGCTCTCGAGACAACAGTACACTGATCCAAAGACAGCAGCTCTCGAGTCAACAGTACATAAAGTAATTTGCAGCAGTTCTCAAGTAAACAGTACATAAAGTAATTTACAGCAGTTCTAGAGTAAACAGTACATAAAGTCATTCGTAGCAGTTCACGAGTAAACAGTACATAAAGTCATTCGTAGCAGTTCTCGAGTCAACAGTACACTGATCCGAGGACAGCAGCTCTTGTGTTAACAGTACATAAAGTCATTCGTAGCAGTTCTCGAATCAACAGTACACTGATCCGAGGACAGCAGCTCTTGTGTTAACAGTACATAAAGTCATTCGTAGCAGTTCTCGAATCAACAGTACACTGATCTGAGGACAGCAACTCTCGCGTCAGCAGTACATTGAGTCGATGAACTGAACTGAGAATGGCATATTTCGGACATTATACTGAGAAGTGCTGATCAGTGAGCAGCTGAGGAGCATGCGTGAACCGAGGACTTAAATGATGGGGCGAAATGTTTCAGTCGAGAGATGTAAACAAATGTTACTATTGAGTATTGTGCATGCAGATTATATCTGAAGTTGTGATGAGCTGGGTCATGGTTTCTGTAAAAAAGCGTGTTGATTAAGACTAGTTGAATCACTTTTTATGCTTTAAACGTGTAGAACATCCACGTTTGTTCATCAGTGTCAGTATTGGGTGCTTTAGGTTTAAAATGTAGGATGTATTGAAAGATCACTGAATGAAACACTGATGACAATAAACACCCTTATTATTATTATAACTTGATTCAATAATATGTTATAATCACCAATAAGCCATTACATATGGCTTGGATGTGTTTGTGCGTGTATTTTACGACGTCGGTGTATTAGCATTATATTTAGAGACGTCATTACGTGATGGTGTAAATGAACTGGTGATCGGGTTTTTGAACCAGTTCATTGAAACGAACCGTCCGAAAGAAACGGTTCGCGGAAAAGAATCGGACTTCCCATCACTAACTGAGATTCGACCTTCGCCACCATGAGGATTTAGAGTGCATTGGGAATTGGGCATTCCAAATTTGGGAGAAAATCATAAAAAGAAGAAGAAAAAGAGGTGGAATGCTGTAAATCCCTTTGATCACTGTCATAAATGGACCAGGGCGTGTTTTGTTTTTAAATGGAAATACATTTAAGCCTCACAAATAAAGCATTTTTTTCTATTTTTCTTTAAGCTATTTGAGGGTAACTTCTATAGCCTAGAGCTTGTAATACTCCATTGTATGCAGTACATATTTCAATAACAGGACATTACAAATTAAACAGCTCTCCCAAGTGGCCTAAAATGATCCCTACACTTACATTTATTGTGTGTGGAATTGAAGAAACAAGTCAGTGGCCACCAACATTGATGAAAAGGAAGAATAATTTGATTCAGATATCTAACCAGTGGTATTCTATTAGTGGCAATTCCTACAGACATGGCAGGGCAGTTGATCAGTCTGAGAGACAAAGACACTTTATAATACAGTTAAAGTCAGTGCATACAGCCTCTACTAGCTCATCAAGCTATAGTACAATCACAACAATCCTGACTCAAATTGCATTCCTCCTATATACACATACATGAACTAATACAAGATTCAAATTGCACTTAAAGGAAATGTGGACAAGCAACAGCAAACAAATATTCTCGCCTGATTACGTATGGGCTGCACAACTCTTCTCAGGGAAGTGGCCCAGAGCCTCAACCGGCATGTAAAGAAACCTCAAGTTGAAGTACCATCAGTATGTTCTGCTGTAACAGTACATGTCAATACAGTCATTTATAATTCCAGTGTTTGTATCAGAAGAATTAAGTTATTCCAGCCAGAAATGTTATTTCATCTAAGTTAAAGGGACTGCTTTCTTGTTGCTCTTTGGACTAAAAGGATATGAAATTTCCTATTCCAATTCATATTAAAAGGCCATTCTGATAAAGGACTGCTGGTAATCTATGGCTATGACTGATGTAAGCCTCAATCGCCATTCTATGGAAGCCGATTTCTGCTACAGAAAAACAAAATCGAGCTTTGATAAATACAAATTATGAGATACAAAGTCACAATTATGAGGTTTAAAATTCATAATTAGGAGATATAAAAATCATTATTATGAGATGCTAAGTCACATTTATGAGATAGTAAGTCATAATTATGAGATAAGTCAAAATTATATCTAAAAAGTTGGACTTTTTATCTTAATATTTTTATCTTTTAAGTTCAAACTTAAGACTTTGCATCTAATAATTTTGACTTTGATTCTCATAATTTGACATAGCAATTGTTTTATGTGGCAGAAATGGGCTTTCATACTATTGGCTTTTATTGTATATAAAAATAATAATAAAAAAAAGAGATGCGATATAAGTGAAGAGTAACTGGACTAGCATTCTGCCTAACATCTCTTATTGTATTCCATGGCAGAAAGTCATACAGATTTGGAACAACATTAGGGTAAGTATATTGTGACAGATTTTTCAATTTTGGGTGGATTGTCCCTCTAACATAAACAAAACAAAAAAGGATTCTTATGACATCTGTGCAAGGAACACATTAATACTACAAATGAAACACATTGCTCTCCTCAAAGCAGTGGGACTTTTCATAATTTCAGTCATCCTCAGCTCCACTCTGTGCTTTGGAGTGGACTCGTTACACCCTGGTTTACTGTAAACCTTTAAAAGCACAGTCTCTGTCAAAAGCATTATAGCTCAGCCAATGCATCTCCCACCTGTGTTAAATTCTACATGAAGGAACTTTTGATTCACAGTCTATGCATTACATTTACGCGGTAGTTAAACAAAAGGTGTAGTCCCTTAAAGTGTGCTCTCCAGAGTGTTGTAATTGTCTTTAAAGTTTTTGAGCTCCAGGAAATGTTTGGGCTTCTTGCTGCGCTGGCTGGTGGAGGGCAGGTATGTGACCTGAATGGTAGAAGCAGATGAGGGGCCAGGGGAGCTGGTCAGATCTTTAGCCGCCAACTGGTGCTGCTGGTTTAGACTGGTGCTGCTGGAGTGGGTCTTTACACTGTGGAATAAGGGGGCAGGACAGAGTGAGAAGAGTGATGATTCACAAAGATTCTGTGTGGGCCTGGTGATGAGAAATTGAGAGATACAATAGCAAAGGGAGGAAATGAGAACTTACACAGCAGCCAGTTCAGCCAGGTCTTCTTTATACTTTACAAACTCTGCCTCACCAAACACCTACAGGAAAGATAAGTCTGTAACCTCTTCAATACACAGACATAGGTACTGCAGTGTGTCCAACAGCATCCCCTTCTGCATGCAACCACTCAACACCACCTTGCACACGCACATGCGCACACACACAGTCTTTCAGACTTACCCCAGTTCCATGGCGAGCGTTGTCATTGCCCTCCAGCAAGCGATCTATGAGTGCACTATGGCTTGTATTGTATGGAGAGTGAGAGTTGGGCAGATCCAGAAGCCAGTTCCTGTAGCGGCGTCCGGTCAGAGCACTGGCACTGCGACACATCACGTGAAATGGGATATCTATGAGTGGAACAGAACCAGATCTGAATGCTCAGATTGCATTACACAGTGTTAGAAGTACACAACACGTTTCAACAAGAGAAACACTGCAACAAATTTAATTGATTCTGGGTAATATTTTCTTCCAGGGCTTCCCTTTTTGTCAATGTTATTAAATACAGTCCTTATAAAGTGTTAGTACATTTTGTTTCATACATTTCTGGAATATGGGGTCATTTAATATAATTAAGAGGAAAACTGCAAGCCCTTTGAATTAAGGCAAACTCTTTTAAAAGGTTTTTCCAATAAAAAGTGGGTTTGACCTGCTAAAATCGTGTGCTGTAAACAGCCAGAAGAAGCGGCTTACCGGAGTCTCTGGTGGCATCTAATGCTTGCATTCTGAAGAGATAATTATAACAGCCTGCACAAATACAAACAACACATAAGTGTTTACATCTGTAATAGTGCTGCAAAGAGAAGTGCTGGGGGCTTCTTTGTTTATCTCTCACCATTCTGGCTCTGATGATTTAGTCGATCATCATCGTGAGAGAGCAGATGTGGCTCATAGCGAATATCATTCACTTTTGACAAATGGGAGTCAATTTCTTCTTTCAGATCCTGTGAAAGAAGCATGCTTGCTTTAGTGCATTACAAACTAGTATGAGAGTCAGCATCAGAAAAGTATAAACATAAGAAAAAGCTGATACAAAAGGAAAGTTGCATTGTTCTGAGGAGAGTGGCCAGTTATATTGTTAATGAAGTACAAATCTGATTCTCACACAATGGTCTTACATCTTGTGTTTATTTCACTTGAGCTTCTACTGCCATCTAGAGTAAGTTTGAAAAATGTTATGCCATGCCAATAATAATGTAGATAATTAAACACAAATAAAACAGAACATAAGACACTGGAAAGGTTAAAGCAATGATTTTAATTTTATTACAACTCATAAAACTTCTCACTCTTAGAAGGACATTGCATATTATTTATTACTGTATAGTAGTAACTATTGTTTTACCACAAACTGTAGTTGCCATAGTAAATATTTGTTGGGGAAGGAAATATATTTCCCAAACTAGAAACATATGACAGTTCTATTTATTTATTTATTTTTAAATATATTTTTAGGTTTTCGGCTAATGTCCTCTGTAACACTCATATAATAAAAACTTGACAAAGTTTCATAGGAATGGCATAAATGTTTTTTAACCTTTTCACCTGCAATGTCTCAGCTGGTGCACTATAACTTTGAGTCACTTTGTCCCAGCAACATATTTTTATGCACTATAGTCAGTAGGTAAGTCTAAGCTTTCTAACTCTATAATTATTACGGAGTGACTATTTGCACTAGGAGTTAATAGCACCTGCCACACACAGTGTGGCAATTTGCATAGCAAAGGTCTGGTGGAAACAGAAATTAAAGACAAACTGCACTACCAAGTGTCACTATAATTGTGTAGTATAAGACGGTGTGGCTGTGCTTTTTTAAAAATGTGGACAACTCTGGTTCGATTCCTCCTTTTGACCCATTTTTTTCCAATCCTGTTTCCACTCTTTATATTTAATACTACTTCTAATAATAAATAAGAATTGCGATTTGGTCACAGTGAAGGCCGGGAGTTAAGAGAAATGTTTGATCTAATTAAAATTACTATAGTAAAATTGTAGCAACCATGTTTTGGCAGAAACCATAGTTTTAATGCAAATAACCATGTTGTTAATATAGTAACTGTGTTTAATTTAGTGGTTACTATGATTTCTACAAAAAAATACCATGGTGATACTATGGTTACTGTAGTAAAAAACCATGGTCATTTTGTAAGGGAAGAACACAATGCAGTATTTTAGTGTTTCATTAGAAGGGCATAAAGTATTTGGCACTTTTTGCACTAAGTACAAAAGAGATGCTTTTTGTTTCTATTTACACTTAGCGCAAAAAGCTTCTTCCTAATTATTATGTTTCCAAGACAAACGACGACATAAAAGTGTGGTATGTATTGTGCTTTGTCGCGTTAAAATAAAATAAAATATATAGTCAGTAACTTTTATACCGTTACTACCCAACACAGATTTCAGTGACACTCACTAAAACACAAATGAATAGTTCAATCCCTGGAGGTTTAATCCATTGTTTATACCTTGGGGGCGTTGTGACCCAGTGGCACGTGCGGTCCTCTGCGAGACTTCATAGCGAAGCGCATAATCTGCCGTTTCACAAAGATGAACAGCAGCACAAACACCTACAGTGTGTGAGAAGGTTTTAATCAACACATTACAGCCTAACATTTATTTACACGAGCAGACACTAGCAATAATTGTGGTAGTTTATTATGAGCTGTTATTCTTGTAGACAGTAGAAGGCTGTGTCTCTAAACCTAGTGAGCTGACTTCCTATAAATCATTTTTGGCCATCATAGGCCCAATAATACTATGATATCAGTATGTCCAAAAATGCTTTCTAAGGAAGCCGCTTTTTTAAGATTTTTTGAGTCACATACTGTCCAAGAAAAAACATTATTATATATTATTACTACTTATAAATCCACACCTGGCTTTAGAGATTGTGAACAGTTTACGCATTTATTTTATTCAAATGTTGGACAAATACTAATAATATTTATTCAAATATTAACTAGTTTGACACTTACCAGGCTGCTGTAGGCCATAACAAGCACAACATTTACACCCGAAAGTGCGCTCTCTGTCATTGTGAGATATCAGTCCCTCATTGGATGCTCGTGAAATGAAGATATAATGGTCAATAGTAAAATTCAGCTCGTTATTATTCAGATTGACAGCAGCGCTGTCAGGAATTGTTCGTCAGTTTTTGTTGACATGTCTCGTGAGCACTTCGTCGCATGTTTTAGATGTGAATTATTCTGTCTAGTTGGCTTGTCGCCACCTTGTGGTTTGGCATGCATAACGAACTTAAAAGTTTTTATTTATTTATTTATTTTTTAACACTTTTCCCAAATGAATGCACATATAAATAACTAACAATAAAGCATTACATTTAAAAGGAAAACAAAGACTTGACCGAAAAGGTGTAGGCTGAAGCTTTAGCTTATTATGCCTACCCTTTTTAGATAACATCCCTTTCACCAATGTATCCTTTTCATTTAGATATACAAAGACAAAACAAAACAGTAGCCAAGACAAAAGTTCCAAATATTTCATACACAATAATTATCATACACAATAATTATCATACACAATAATTTTTTTATTATATGTATTTTCATATTGTATATTCCCCTAAATTTATACTGGCTCTCACTTATTTCACTAAATACACATAGGAAGTAAATTGTTTTGTGCTTTGTACAATATCTGTGCAGTTTTAAGATCAACTAGATCACAAAATTTTAAAGCATGTCATTTAATAAATAGTGCGTTGGTTGGTTCATAATAATCAGATAGATGTACAGTTCTTATAGCTCTTTTCTGTAGCCTGAAATTTGGATTAGTGTTAGATTTGTATGTGTTTCTCCATACTTCCACACAGTAAGTAATTATGGAACAGTATATGTAGTGGCTTCTGTTTCAAGATACCTTTAGTTTTATATATTGTTGGTTTGCAATGGTTTTAGAAAATATTTTTTTTGCATTATTTAAATGTGGTTTCCTACATAAATTATGATCAATTATCACACCCAGAAATAATTTTTCATACACTCTTTCTATTTCAACATCATTTATCATTTTTCATAATTTTAACTTGATTATTGATTTGTCAATTACCAAATATTATAAAATTTGTTTTACTAAGATTCAATGATAACTTGTTAATATCAAACCATTTCTTTAAGACATCTAATCCCTTTCTACTGTATTCAAAAGCTGTACTAAACATTTCTTGGAGCAATATAAATTAGCAAATAGAACACATTTTAAGAATTTTGTCACTTTACATATGTATATAATTTATATATAGTATAAACAGTTTGGGGCCTAGCATTGAACCTTGTGTAACCCACAAGTAACTTTCGATAAATCAGATTCAACATTATTTATTCGTACATACTGATATCTGTCATCAAGATAACTTTTCAGCCGTGAATAAGCAATCCCTCTAATATTATATCTCTCCAGTTTCTTCATTAATAAGCCGTGATCAGTAGTGTCGAATGCTTTTTCACTTTGGCCAAATTCTCAACTCATTCAAGATTCCTCGCACTCGTCTTATATTCAAAGGTGACTGTGTTCTTTCTGCTGCTGCTCCGAGACTGTGGAATGATCTACCGTTTTCAGTGAGGTCTTCGACCTTGGTCAAGATGTTTAAATCTCATCTTAAAACTCCCTTGTACTCGTTAGCTTATCCAATGCAATGTGTTTCATATTTATTTATAATACATTCTTTTTTAGTATTGTTTGTAGATTTGATTTTATAGGTGTATGTTCTGCCATTTATTATCTTGATTGTACAGCACTTTGGTATACATCACAGTTTTTAAAGTGCTCTATAAATACATTTTGATTGATTTTAAAAAAAATATATATAAACACCCACACAGTATATTCCTTGTTGTCCATTACAGTAGAAATGTCCTCTACCAGTTCCATCACTGCCATTGAAGTGGACCTGCTCTGAAGCCATACTGATGTTTTCTATGAAATGATCAAGCCATTGCACAAATAGTTTTTCTAAAATGTTTGAGAAGTGGGGAAGTTCTATAATTGGAGAATAGATGTCTATCTCCATTTTTATAAAAAGGAATGACTTTTGCTATTTTCATTTTGCTGGGAAACATACCTGTTCTGAAGGATTCATTGCAGATATGTGTTATTGGTTTTACTATATATTCTATAATATTTTTTACTAATGACGTGTCAAAATCAGTCCAATCAGTGGAATATTTATTCATAAAATTGGTGGTGGTGGCGTAGTGGCTAAAGCACAGGGCTGTTTAGCAGAAGGTTGCTGGTTCTAACCCCACGGCCACCACCATTGTGTCCTTGAGCAAGGCACTTAACTCCAGGTTGTTCCGGGGGCGTTGTCCCTGTAATAAGTGCACTGTAAGTTGCTTTGGATAAAAGCGTCTGCCAAATGCATACATATACTTCCAGTTCCACATCATACATTTTCTCATTATTAAGCCAAGAATTGGTTACAGCAATTGCATTAAACATATTCAATTTACACAAATAATCCTGATTTTAGAGAAGTTTCGATAGAGGCTTCTTCTGTTGTAGTGTATTATCGACAAAGCCCCTTCCATTTTCACATTCCTGTTAAATTGTTCATCTGTCACAATTGTTGTTGATATTATGGTAAATCAGGTAATGGAGCATTCAAATGGAATCAGCTGTGTTTGTTAGATTATTGAGACAGACATACAAAATGTGTATTTAGGCCTAGCAGCACGATTGAGAAACACTGAGCGGATTTACATTAAAACCAATTAATTTAAAGGTAATATGTTTGTCAGACCAACGCAAGACAGTGTTCATGAATTCATATTTAAAAAATAAATAAAAATGTAATTACATTTAGTGGCACTAGTGTATATTGTATATTATATAATAGTATATACTATCTTATAGCAATCTGCACCACCCCCACTGTGTCTGTATGCTCCACGCCACACTGCCTTCTTGTCATCTTCTGCTCTGTGTGAGATTATACAGGAGTTATCTATTGTTCCTAGGAGCTCACAAGGCATACACATGTAGATGCATACAAACAGTTCTAGACTTGTTACTGAGAAAATTAACTGAGCTGTCTCAGAACATTTGACTGAGCTGGCAGTTGGCCTTTAACTGATCAACAGACTGAACAATGACACCAATTCTTTCAGAGGGAACAGAGGTGGGTGGCAGATGGATGAAATAACAACAAGGAATGACATTGTTTCCACCATCAGGAAATACATTCTATCAACATCAAAATGTTTAATGAAATCTAATCTAGTGAAAGATTAATGCATGTGCAAAACCTATTACTTCACCCAGTAACTTTTTGGAAATCAATTGTTATTAATTTATATTATTACCCAACAATTATTTATTGTTGTCCAGTTTGTCATTAAAATATAATACAGAATTTGTATTAATACTTTGAGGATTTGTCGTATACAATAATAATATATTCCTGTCTTATTTACTTTACTTTCACATGGCATTTATATTCTGACGCCGCAGTTTATTGTTTACCATGTTGCAAAAGGCTGTATTTTATGTAAGCATCATAGGCAACATTCGTAGCTGTATTGTAACAGTAAACAAGGCACGTGGCCCTGGAACTTTGCTAGGTGCAGAACAATCTGGAATAATGTTAAACATTTTAACAGTCACGTCTTTGAAACCTGAACTTGTTCAAAACGTTAAATCTTTGTGACACCTGCACTAAAAACAATCTAGACACAGCGCAACAAATGAAACAGAACGCAGGTGTCTCAACGTGCATTTCTGAAACTTGAAAAAGCCCACCGCCTCAAGGTTCGACATGTTGTGCATTCTGAGATGCTATTCTGCTCACTTCATTTGTACAGAGGGGTTATCTGAGTTTCCATTGCCTTTCTGTCAGATTAAACAAGTCTGGCCATTCTCCGTTGACCTCTCTCATCAACAAGGTGTTTCCATCCACAGAACTGCTGCTCACTGAATGTTTTTTTATTTTTGGCACCATTCTGAGTAAGCTCTAGAGACTGTTGTGCGTGAAAATCCCAGGACATCAGCAGTCCCGCCTGGCACCAACAATCATGCCACAGTCGAAACATTTTTCGAAACATTCTGATGGTCGATGTGAACATTAATTGAATATCCTGACCCGTATCTGCCTGGTTTTAGGCACTGCACTGCTGCCACACGATTGGCCTATTAGATAATTGCATGAATAAGTAGGTGTACAGGTGTACCTAATGATGGCTTTGATAGAAAGGAAGAGAATAAACTAGAAATTAAAGCTCTATGTTGTAAATATAGAAAAAAAGGAATGAAAGAGTGTAGACAAGTGGCATAGTTTCCAACCTGTTTAAATAAACCACATTAATCATTTGCGTGCTTCATTTGTCAGATTTTTACAACAACCACTGCTGAGATATGTATTGATTTCAGACAGCTCTTTCTAGCTAGAGGGAGGATTCAACGCTGTTCATCATCTGAGAAATTCAATTCCTGACAAACATCTCTAGCAAAGAGAAGTTGTTTTGGCTAAACAGGTTATCAAAAGACCAACGATGCTAAAACATCTAATTATACTCTGAGTCCACAAGCAGCTCAACAATGTGGCTTATTTTGTTTTCTTTATCATTCCATTCTTGTTTGAAGTCACTGTGTTGCTCGCATTCTCTTGCAATTATAAACTAGTCAAAAGAAACAGTTGCTGTAACATATTTGTTTCTGAAACCACACACCATGCAGCTTCCTCTGCTGTTGCCCTCAGCATTGTGCAGTGCAGTGTGTCTGTGACGCAAGACAGATCACTGAGTGATAGTTACCGCACACACTTGACTGTTTTAAGGTAAAACACGCTTTGTTCTTTATTATTTTTATGAGGTTTTGCCTGGTATACAGAATGCCTTTGAATGCTGTGCTGTGAACTTTTAAATGTTACATTGTATTGTGTTATATACATACGAACATGATACATGCATGATACAGTACATGATGCTACTAACACATTCAGTATCATGAAAAGGGTTTGTTTTGTATCAGATCTCTTTTCGTTCATTTTTTTAGAGGCTGTCAAAGGTCAAAATGTCAAGCTTTACATAGGTTGGCAAGTATAACTCCCGCCTATCTCTTTCTCTCTGGCATTGCACAGCTCTTACTAACTGTTCATGTGCTCTTTGCAGCTGCAGGAAGTTGAGCATCTCAGACTAAATTGTGCCACAGAAATACAACCAGGTAACACAATTTTCATTTTAAAATGCATATATTCTGAAATTGAATTTCAGTGTTTCAGTTTTAATATGACTATGACAGTTTTAATATATTACACCTTTTTCTATGTGTTTTAAGGTTACTAATATGTTCATTGTTGTTGTGCATATAGGGATGTCGATCTTGAATGCATGTAAATTATCCTTGATGCTTGGTAGCAAGTTAAAAATGCTCATGCAGTGGCTATTTGCAAAGATGTATTTGGCATTTCTTGTTTTGTAAGATTCCAAAATTATGCAGTCTCAGTCTGACAGTCGGTGCTTCTGATTTTAGTTAGAGCATTGGTCAACACCAGGGTTTTCAATCTGTTTTTGTCTGACCCTTGTCAAACATGTTCATTATCTTGTTTTGTATAGTCTTTATTTAAAAAAAAAGGCTCATCAAAGTATAATCTTGGTTGCCTTTCCTTGCAATTTCAAAAGGATAAACACCTAGTATACTGTAAGCACCAGGATTAGTGCCTCTATATTTAAGTACTAAATATCAACACAGCTGTGATTTGGCCATAGGCACAATGGTGCAGGCCAAGTGCTGAAGGTAATCACAGCATGCTGATATTCAGCACAACATTATGATTGTAAGCTCAATAAACACTTGAGTAACTTTTAATCAAAATATGGCCACTTATCTAATGTTGATCCGTTAAGGAATATAGTTCCAAACAAAGGCAAATTAGGATCAACTGTTCTGTGTAGCTGAGCAATGGAGAGACACACAGACTGTCTATAACATCATATACACAGACAAGCAGAGGGATACAAACAGTAAAGTGATCCAGTGCTGCTATACTAAGGAATTTTTTTCACCTTGCTTATTTGGATAATTTGTTTCAGAACCTGGAGCGTATTCCCCCTTAGTTCAATTAATTTAGGCACACACTAATCAACTAATATCACTACGATAGCCAATAACATACCTAATGGAAATTTGGACGAGATATCTATAAGTCAGCAAGTCAGTGTAATACAGTGCATAACCAAAACATGGATATTGCCTTTTTGGCAATCATATTAGACATATTCACATAAAGAAAAGGTGTTGTAGAATAATTGTAGTTCCATCGCTTCTTACTTTTGGATAGCGGCACTTTTCATTGCAGAAATAATGCAATGAAATAATGGAAATTTTACAACTGAATTCGAGTTAGGATTTGACCGGTTGAAACATTGTTAGAGGTATATCATTAAAACCACTATATCGATTCACAGTATAAGTCGGAAGTTTACATAGACCTTAGCCAAATATATTTAAACTTACAATTCCTGACATTTAATCGTAGAAAACAATCCCTGTCTTAGGTCTGTTAGGATCACTACTTTATTTTCAGAATCTGAAATGTCATATTAATAGAATAATAAAAGAGAGAATTATTTATTTCATCTTCACATTCCCAATGTGTCAGAAGTTTACATACACTTTGTTAGAATTTGGTAGCATTACCAAATTGGACTGAGGTCAGGGCTTTGTGATGGCCACTCCAATACCTTGACTTTTTTGTCCTTAAGCCATTTTGCCACAACTTATGAGTTATGCTTGGGGTCATTGTCCATTTGGAAGACCCATTTGCGACCAAGCTTTAACTTTCTGGCTGATGTCTTGAGATGTTGCTTCAATATATCCAAATACATTTTCTTCCTCATGATGCCATCTATTTTGTGAAGTGCACCAGTACCTCCAGCAGCAAAGCATCCCCACAACATGATAATGACACCCCCATGCTTCACGGTTGGGATGGTGTTCTTCGGCTTGTAAGCCTCACCCTTTTTCCTCCAAACATAACGATGATAACTATGGCCAAACAGTAAAATTTTTGTTTAATTAGGCCAGAGGACATTTATCCAAAATGTAAGGTCTTTGTTCCCATGTGCACTTGCAAACTGTAGTCTGGCTTTTTTATGGCAGTTTTGGAGCATTGGCTTCTTCCTTGCTGAGCAGCCTTTCAGGTTATTTCGATATAGGGTTAGTTTTACTGTGGATATAGATACTTGTCTATCTGTTTCCTCCAGGATCTTTGCTGTTGTTCTGGGATTGATTTGCACTTTTCGCACAAAACTACATTAATGTCTAGGACATCTCTTTCCTGAGTGATATGATGGCTACGTGGTTTCATGGTGTTATACTTGTGTACTATTGTCACGAACATTGCCTCACGTGTCTGGGCCAATGTCACGTTGAGGAAGCATTCGTGGTTGGTTCATGTTCTCACTGCGAGACCATGATCATGGCCACTCTCCTTCTTTCGAGGGAGCACCTCTTCAGCTGCCCCCCTTCCTGACCCTACTACCTATGGGTACGGCGCCGATGTGACTGATGCTGGAGACTTTTTACTGCCTTCACTGGGCATGGTCCCGCAGAGTAATTCCCCACAGGCCGACCACCCCGCAGCACGCTCGCTGGCCTCCCAAGGCCCGGATGAGATGTCGATCACTGCATTGGAGGGCGGTGTTGAATCCTAGCTGTGTTGAATGCTGAAGACTCGATGTTGGTGTGGTGGGGATGTGGCAGCCCGGATGCTGAAATCAGCCAGGCTTTCCCGGGCTGCCGCGAGTGTCGGGCTTGAGTGGCTTCCCTGATCATTTGCGGTTGGATGACTGGTTTCTCGGGTAGGCGCGCCGCTCGCGGCCTCACTCCCCCAATTCCATTTTTCCCGGAGGTGGATGACGAGCTGGCGTGGTCATGGAGGGCACCTTTTGCAGCCCGGACCCGATCCTACAGCTCGTCCACCTTCACTACCCTCGACAGTAGGGTGGCCGAGGGTTATCCCACGATTCACCAGGTGGATAAGGCAATCACGGCTCACCTGTGCCCACTGAGCGCTGCCACCTGGCGGAATCAGCCGGCACTCCCTTCCCAAGCCTGTAGGACGACGTTGTCTCTGGTGACGGAAGCATACAGCGCTGCCGGTCAGGCCACCTCCGCCTTGTATGCCATGGCCCTTCTACAAGTCCATCAGGCCAAGGCGCTAAGAGATCTGCACAAGGGTAGTTCTGATCCTGATGTGCTGCAAGAACTGCGCTTGGTGACCGATCTCACCCTCCGAGCGACGCAGGCCATCGGGCAGACGATGTCCACACTCGTGGTCTAGGAGCGCCACCGGTGGCTGAAACTGGCTGAGATGAGGGAGGCAGACAAGGCAATGTTCCTTAATGCCCCTATCTCCCAGGCCGGCCTCTTCGGCGACATCGTCCAGGACTTCGCCCAGCATTTCTCGGCGGTGAAGCAACAGACGGAGGCCATACAGCACATCTTGCCCCTGCGGCGACACAACCGGCTCCACCCCAGCTCAAGCTGACTACTTGCCCACAGTATAGAGCCCCCCGCAGGAGAGTGACGCCCCCCCCCCTTCTCGGCTGGCCTGCGAGTCTTGAAATGGGCATTGCACAGACTCCCATTCAAGATGCTGTCACAGAAGCACATTTTGTCATGCATCCGGCATCAAGATTGGTTCACGGCGGTAGACCTGAAGGACGCGTAAATTCACGTCTCGATCTTACCTCGACACAGACCCTTCCTACGATTCACATTCGACGGTCAGGAGTATCAGTATAAGGTCCTCCCCTTTGGCTTGTTCCTGTCCCCCCGAGTCTCCACGAAGGTCACGGAGGCTGCCCTTTGCCCCACTAAGGGAAGTGGGCATACGCATACTGAACTACCTCGACGACTGGCTGATTCTAGTACACTCTCTAGAGTTACTGTGCTCATGCACCTCAGCCGTTTAGGGCTTTGGGTGAACTGGGAAAAGAGCAAGCTCTCCCTGGTTCAGAGCATCTCTTTCCTTGGCATGGAGTTAGACTCTGTGTCAATGATAGCACACCTCACAAACGAGCGCGCGCAGTCGGTGCTGAACTGTCTGAACTTATCCAGGTGGCAAATGTCAGTACCACTGAAGTACTTTCAGAGGATCCTGGGGCATATGACATCCTCAGCGGCGCCACGCCGCTCGGGTTGATGCATATGAGACCACTACAGCACTGGCTCCAGACCCCAGTCCCGAGGCACGCATGGTGCCATGGCACATATCGCATGGCTCTAACGCCTGTGGCTCGCAGCCTTTTCAGCCCTTGGACCGACCTTGTGTTTTTGTTTTTACCTGGACAGGACCTCACCTGCATTGGCACATCAACTGCCTCGAGTTGCTGGCAGTACTGCTTGCCCTGCAGAGGCAAGCACGTGTTGATCCGGACGGACAACAACTTGACGTTGGCCTTTATAAACATATTAGACCACTACAGCTCTGGCTCCAAACCCCAGTCCCGAGGCACGCATGGTGCCACGGCACATATCGCATGGCTCGAAACACCCGTGGCTCGCAGCCTTTTCAGCCCTTGGACCGACCTTGCGTTTTTGTTTTTACCTGGAGAGGACCTAACCTGCATTGGCACATCAACTGCCTCGAGTTGCTGGCAGTACTGCTTGCCCTGCGGAGGCAAGCACGTGTTGATCCGGACAGACAACAAATCGACAGTGGCCTACATAAACCACCAAGTTGGTTTATACTTCCGTCTCATGTCACAATTCGCTCTGTCACCTCCTCCTCTGGAGTCAGCGGCGGCTCAGGTCGCTGCGCACCACTAATATTCCAGGTGAACTTAATGTCCCAGCAGATGCTCTGTCATGGCAGGTAATGCTCAGAGGAGAGTGGAGACTCCAACCTCAGGCGGTCCAGCTGATTTGGAGTCGATTCTGGCAAATTCCCCTGAGAAAGGACCTTCTTTCTCAGGGACGGGGCACCCTCTGGCACCCATGCCCAGACCTCTGGAATCTCCATGTCTGGTCCCTGGATGGGACGCAGGAGACCTAACTGGTCTACTACCCACTGTGGTTAACAAGATCACTCAGGCCAGAGCACCTTCTCCAAGGCAGCTCTACTCCCTGAAGTGGCATATCTTTGCTAAGTGGTGTTCTTCCCAGAATGAAGACCCCCAGAGCTGAGCAGTCAGTTCAGTGCTTGCCTTCCTGCAAGGGAAGTTGGATGCTTGAAGTTGGATGTTGGCAGCTGTCCCCCTCCACTCTCAAGATCTATGTAACTGCCATAGCAGCACACCATGACGTGGTTCAAGGTAAGTCCCTCGATAAGCACGAACTGATCATCAGGTTCCTGATGAAACCTCCTAGACTGCACATCTTTCCCTCGTGGGACCTCTCCGTGGTCCTCTCAGGCCTACAGAGAGCACCCTTCGAGGTGTCGAGTCAGTTGATTTAAAAGCAGTCACTCTGAAGACTTCCCTCCTGACCGCGCTCACTTCCATCAAGAGGGTTGGGGACCTGGAAGCATTCTCTGTCAGCGAAGAGTGCCTAGATTTCAGTCCGGAAGACTCTCACATGATCCTGAGACTCCGACTGGGCTACATGCCCAAGGTTCCCACTACCTCTTTTTGGGATCAAGTGGTGAGCTTACAGGCGCTGACCCCGGAGGAGGCAGACCCAGCCTTATCGTTACTGTGCCGGTGTGCGCTTTGCTCATCTATCTGGATCATACACAGAGCTTTAGACGCTCTGAGCAGCTCTTTGTCTGCTTTGGTGGACAGCGGAAAAGGAATGCTGTCTCCAAACAGAGGCTTCCTCACTGGATCATGGAAGCCATAGCATTGGCCTACCAGGTCCAGTCAGTGCCCAACCCTTGCGGGTTCGAGCAAACTCCACGAGGAGTTTGGCATCCTCGTGGGTACTGGCCAATGGCACCTCTCTAGCAGACATATGTAGGCTAGCGGGCTGGTCAACACCCAATACCTTTGCAAGGTTTTACAATCTCCGGGTTGAGCCAGTCTCGTCTCATGTTCTTTCAGGTGCGAGCAGGTAAGTAAGTTTCGTTACATGGACAGCTGGCCGCTTGTGCATAGTGCCTTTCCCCTGCAAGAAGGTGAAGCTGCACGCTCTTCTCTCCCATGCTTGTTCATGACTTGTGAACCACGGATGTTCTTCCTCCTAGCACTCGAATTCTGCAGAGGAATTTGTGGTCAGAACCGTTACTTGTGCTACATGCCCTGTGTAAGTGCTCCACAGGTTTTCATTCCCTTGTTAACCTCCTGTGATGTATCTTCCACAGCACAGTCTCCCCCTTCCTTGTGGTAGATTCACGTCTCCCTTGGAAGAGCCCTCTCTGCCCAGGTCGCTGTGTTATAGAATCCCCCCCAAGAAGGGCAGGACCACTGCGCCTCTCCCATGTCTGGTTATTGGGCCTGTATGGTGTATTTGCCACTCTTTACCCTCCCCTCCTCTCCAGGGAGTGTGTGGGTCTTTTCCCCTGAAAGAATAGGAACAGAAAAGAACGCCTTCCCCAGTACGTTTTATGAGCATTTTTTTAGGCCCCATCTGAATCTATATTTCTACAGAGAGAAAGCTTAGAGAGTAAAGGCCACGACTGGTGCAGCCTGCTCCCATATTTGGTATGTCTCCCTTTGGTACCCCCTCAGGGTTCTGGGGAATCACACAACGTCTTGGGGCATCTGGGGAGGCTCCGTGCAGCCTGAGTTATCTGTTCCTACACTCATGGTAGCTTGCCTACACCTGCATTGGCAGTTCAATAGACCAGTTCAGTCATTGTGTTGTTTCGTATTTGGGACCCCTAGTGTCACTTCATCGACACAACGTCGAGTGAGTGACAGAATGGGAACTTCTCGGTTCCCTGATGGAGGGACTGAGATGTTGTGTTCCTCTTGCCAAAGACAGAACTTTACCACTGTAAAGGCCAGGACCTTGTCTCAGAACCTCTACCCTGCTGGCCTCCCTTTTATACCCATATGTCGAGGGAGTGGCATGCAAATTCAACTCGCCAAATCTCATTGGCCTTTTCTCAAAGATCTGAAGGTGTTTCGGGCTCTCAAGATCGACCCCTAGTGTCACTTCATCGACAAAACATCTAATTTTCTCCATTAGGGAACAGAGGTTACGACAGTAACCGAGACGTATGTAAATATCTGACCCACTAGAATTGTGATATAGTTAATTAAAAGTGAAACAATCTGTCTGTGTCCTTTTTTATTTGGCTGATGATGTCTTTAATTGGCATTCATTTATTGTCTATGTATTCCATTTTAAAATCATGTTGTCCATCCCATGACCAGGATGACAACATGACCAGACCAGCTCTGCCCTATCAAATTGAAGAATTCTGGCCTTAATGGTTTAGATGCTATAATTAATTCAAGTCATTTTTATTTGTATAGCGCTTTTCACAACACTCACCGTTTCAATGCAGCAAAAGCTTTACAGAAAATCATGCATTAACAGAAAATTAAGTCAAGTCAAGTCATTTTTATTTGTATAGCACCTTTCACAACACACATCATTTCAAGGCAGCTTTACAGAAGATCAGGCAGTAACAGAAGATAAAACTCTAATGTCTATAATGTCTATGAGTCATCATTGTGTAGTTTGATAAAATACGATTGTGAATTGTGTTTTGAAATAAGTAATTAAATAATAAATGTATTTGTAATCCCAGTGAGCAAAGCCGAAGGCGTCTGTGGCAAGGAACACAAAACTCAATAAGATGTTGGTTAATGGGAGAAAAATAACCTTGGGAGAAACCAGACCCCACTGTGGTGGCCAGTTCCCCTCTGGCTAACATCATGAATATAATGCCAATATTACTTATGTACAGTGCAAGTCATGGTTTAAAATTATTAAACAAAGTAAGTGTTAAGGGACAGTGTTTAAACAAAGATTTTGTATGAACTAAGATTAATGACTAATGTCTTTGAAATCCATCCTGTATTAATTGCAGAAGTTCACATAGATGCAACTGTCCTGGCTGATGAAGGCATTTGTTGGCAAATGATAGTCTATGTATTCCATTTCAAGAGTGAAGTCCATCAATAGATCGAGGTGATGCAGGCAGAGATCAGTGAGGTGCATTGCAGTTCAACCTGGCCAGTAATTTCAGTGAGGTTCGGTGGGGTCCATCCTAAGTCCAAGGTTCAGACAATGGCATATGAAGTATCCCATGTCTTATGGTTGGAGTTGGCATCAGTTCATCCTCTGAAGTCCATCGTAATAGACTGAAGTGATGTTTGGCTAGCACCGGCTGCATTTAGTCATCATCACACAGCGACACGTAGCAGTGGAGTCGAACACGAAGCAGGAATGGAGCTGGATCCAGCCGGTTCTGGTGACCTCAGGATAGGAGTCCTGAGTTTGAGACAGGAAAACAAATAAAATTATATTAGCATAGATGCTATTCAATTTATTGCAGAGTTATAGATCATGATCAATGTTTCTGGTTCCAGCAGACCTAACTAAAGCAGCCTTATTGTGAGTTGAAGGAGAAATTCGGTGTATGCCTGGCTAAATAGATGAGTCTTTAATCTAGACTAAAACTGAGGGAGTATGCCTGCATCTCGAACAGTGTTAGGGAGACTATTCCATAGTTTAGGTGTCAAATATGAAAAGTATCTACCTCCTTTTGTGGATTTTGATATTCTAGGAACTATTAACAGGTCAGAATTTTGTGATCATAATGAACGTGATGGAATATAGCGTGGTAGAAGGGCACTAAAGCACTGCAGAACTAAACCATTCAAAGCTTTGTATGTAGTTAAAATAATTTTTTAATTAATATGAAATTTAACAGATGGGGCTAAAATGATCATATTTATTGGGTCTCGTTAGCACTCTGGCTGCTATATTTTTGAACCAATTGAATTTATTTATTGATCTTGCTGGACATCCTCACAGTAATGCATTACAATAATCTAGTCTTGAGGTCACGAACGCATCAATTCGTTTTTCGGCATCAGTAACAGAGAGCATGGGCCATAATTTAGTAATAATTCTTATGTGGAAGTATGCTGTTCTACAAACATTGGTATTTTGATATTCAAAGGACAGATTGGTATCAAATATAACACCCAAGTTCTTTGCTGTTGTAGATGATGTAACAGTACATCCATCGAGAGTCAAATTATATTTTAGGTTTTTGGCCCAATAATTAGTACCTCTGTTTTGTCGGAATTGAGTAGAAGGAAATTTCTGGCCATCCAATCTTTAATTTTATTTATACACTCTGCTAATTTGGAGAATTGTGAAATCTCATCAGGATTTGAAGAAATATAAAGTTGGGTATTGTCGGCATAACAGTGGAAACTTATTCCACGATTCCTGATAATATCTCCCAGGGGAAGCATATACAAGGAGAAAAGCAGA
The DNA here is from genome assembly GCF_025860055.1 of Xyrauchen texanus. NCBI lineage: Eukaryota > Metazoa > Chordata > Actinopteri > Cypriniformes > Catostomidae > Xyrauchen > Xyrauchen texanus. Next base: position 24,258,628 of record NC_068290.1, read on the forward strand.
GGCCCTAAATCTAATCCCTGTGGCACACCATACTTTACTTTTGTTTGGTTTGACAATTCCTCATTTACATAGCGGTCTGCTAAATAGGACATAAACCATGCTAATGCAAATCCACAAATGCCAACATAATTCTCTAACCTATTCAAGAGAATTTTGTAATCTATCGTGTCGAATGCAGCACTAAGATCTAAAAGCACTAGAAGTGAAATGCAGCTGCGATCAGATGATAAGAGCAAGTCATTTGTAACTCTGATAAGTGCTGTCTCTGTACTGTGATGAGGACTAAATCCTGACTGAAATTGTTCATATATACTATTTCTCTGTGGAAATTATCGTATTTGGGAAGATACTACCTTTTCTAGTATTTTCAACATAAACGGGATATTTGAAATCGGTCTATAATTAGCCAATTCTCCAGGATCAAGCTGTGGCTTCTTAATAAGCGGTTTGATAACTGCCATTTTAAAGTTTCTCGGGACATGTCCTAAGGATAGCGATGAGTTAATAATATTAACAAGATGTTCTGAGATTACAGTGATATCTCTTTTAAGAGTTTAGTTGTTATTAGATCTAACATACATGTTGTGGATTTTGTGGAAATCCAAGAATGGATGATTCAAACTGGCGGCGCGGTAGCACGCAGCGGCCACTCCAGATCCAAAATGGTGCTATTTTTGTTAGTTAGCCCGACTTTTATGGCACATGGACATCGGAGCAACAGGTGTTCGTGTTTACCATCGCCAGACACTAATAAAATATAAGATTCATGCAACAACCAAGCTGCATGATGATCTGCAGGAGAAGCTACACAACCTCGGCTTGATGAGGAGACCAGGCCTCCAGTCCTTGGTGTTGTCTAATGCCGGTGACTGGGGAGAGGACGTCGTAAGCGGTGTGCGAGGAAGCGGAAATGCGGCAAGAGGGCGTGGGTCCATGCTAGACTAAAAACGAGATCGCTCGTCAGGCGCACAAAACCGCTTCAGAAGCAGGTGCCATCTCTGCTCTACAGGACTGTTTTGTGTGTACTGACTGGAACATGTTCAGGGAGGCTGCAACATATGGCGACTCTACCAACTTGGAGGAATACACAGCATCAGTGATCAGCTACATCAGCAAGTGCATTGATGATGTCACTTTCTCCAAGACCATCACCACACGCTCCAACCAGAAGCCGCAGATGACTGCGGAGGTGTGTGCGCTGCTGAGGACCTGAGACTCCGCCTTCCGAGCAGATGACAAGGCAACCCTAAGAACATCGAGGGCAAAACTGTCCCGGGCCATCAGTGAGGCAAAGCACGCACATGCACCTCCCTCTGCAACTGGATCCTGGACTTCCTGACTGGGAGATCTAAGTCAGTAGGGTCAGTAACAGCATCTCCACCACCACCACCACCACACGGAGCACTGGGGCCCCCCAGCACAGCTCAAACCACATCGTCAAGTTCGCCGATGACATGACCGTGGTGGGTCTCATCAGCAAGAATGACGAGTCAGTTCATACAGAGAGAAGATGCAGCGGCTAACGGACTGGTGTAGAGCCAACAACCTGTCTCTGAATATGGACAAAACAAAAGAGATGTCTGTTGACTTCAGGAGAGCACATCGACGGCTCCTCTGTGGAGATCATCAAGAGCACCAAATTCCTTGGTATTCACCTGGCGGAGAACCTCACCTGGTACCTCAACACCAGCTCTATTACCAAGAAAGCCCAGCAGCGTCTCTACTTTCTTCAAAGGCTGAGAAAAGCACATCTCCCACCCCCCATCCTCACTACATTGAATAGAGGGACTATTGAGAGCATCCTGAGCAGCTGCATCACTGCCTGGTTTGGAACTTGGACCGTTTCGGACCGCAAAGCCCTGCAGAGGATAGTGAAAACAGCTGAGAAGATCATCTGGGTCTTTCTTCCTTCCATCAAAGACATTTACATAAAATGCTGCATCCGCAAAGCAACCAGCATTGTGGATGACCCCACACACCCCTTACACAAACTCTTCACCCTCCTGCCATCTGGCAAGAGGTACCGAAGCATTCGGGCCCTCACGGCCAGACTGTGTAACAGCTTCTTCCCCCAAGCCATCGGACTCCTCAATACTCAGGGATTGGACAGACACACACACACACACACACACACCTGTACACCATCCAACTTTTGCACATGTCCAGAGTTGCACTTAAATTCATTGTCACGTTATACCTGGCTGCTACCTTAATAACTGCTATGTCCATAGAACACTATTTCATAGTATGTTATGTTTACATTTAGCATTTTAGAAAGTGTCATCTTTTTGCACTACTCTGATTACAAATGTGTACTGGTCGGCGCTGCACTGTCTCTTACTGTGCATATTGTCCTGTTCCTTTTAGTAATTTATTGTACTGTCCCATACTTTTTGCACACGTTTGCATGTGCACTTTATGTAGAAATGTTATTTAGTCTGTGTAGTCTCATGAGGTTCTGTATTTGTCCTATGTTGTTTTATGTAGCACCATAGTCCTGGAGGAACGTTGTCTCGTTTCGCTGTGTACTGTACTAACTGTATATGGTTGAACGACAATAAAAACCACTTGACTTGACTTTTGATGTTTCGATAAGTTTTGTTAGCTCTTCATGACCTATGACATCGAAATTAAGTTGCTCATGAGGAAAATTATGAGTTACTGTTTTCTGTGGTACTGTGACAGATGATTGCATAATTCCATAATTTCTGATTATTTCAATTACATATTAGCTATTAGTTAAAAATGCTGTTATTTATGCCTTTGGTAATACTCAATTCAGTATTTTTACACAACACCTTAAAAGGATAGTTCACACAAAAATGAAATTCTGTCATCATTTACTCACCCTCATACTGTTCATTATGATGCCACATTGACTTTATTGTTGACACCTATGACATTTTTTTTTAATCTGAAACAGAACAGAAAAGGAGAAATTAGGCAGAATGACAGCCTATGTCACCATTCAATTTTATTGTGTGGAGAAAAATCAATGAAAGTAAATGGTGACTGAAGCTAACATTCTGCCTAAAATGTCCTTTAGTGTTCCATGGATGAAAGTCAAAAGGGTTTGGAGCAACATAAGAATTAGTAAATGATGGCAAAACTTTCATTTATGGGTGAAGTTTGTATTTAAGATCTGTGTTGTCTGTTTTAAGTCCCTAGCTTCATTCATTTTCTTTAGGTATGTTCTGAATTTAACAAATGTCTGCATATTCAGAATGCTACGTTATGAGCGTCATTGTATTTACCTACTCTACCTGCTTAAACACCTACTGAGTCACTAAGAAACAACAGACTAGGAATTTTCTCATTAACTTTGAGGGTGTGAATGTTAACAGATGTGTATATGTGTATTGTCTTGCTCTTTTTAACAACAAGACAAAGAAAGAGAGACATAAATAGATAGGACAGAAAGAGATGTGGGAGGATAGAAAGAGGTAGGGAAATGAGAGGAAGGCAGAGCAATCAAAGGGGGTGGAAAAGGGTGAGCATGACAAACCAGTCATGCAAGTTCTTATTACAGTGGAAAAGCAAAATAGAAAAATGACAGACTGCAGGGAGTGTGTGAGTGAGAGAGAGAGAGAGAGAGCGAGAGAGAGAGAGAGAGAGAGAGAGAGAGAGAGAGACGTAGAAGTGCATGAGAGAGAAAAGGAAGGCGGAAGGATGGGGTGCACCTGTTCTGTCAAACGTCTGAGGGAAACAGCACTCCTCTGAGGTACATTATTTCAGTTTTAATCAGAGCTGAACTGAGCTGGTTTTAAACTTGTTAGCTGATGTGGGAGATTAATGTATGTCCATTGTTGTTCAAGTGTGTGCGTGTCTTGATAGAACAGGTGTTTCTGTAAACTGACACTGACCTGTTGTCCTTGGAAATTCTATATCGTTGCAGTGAAATGGGACTGTAATCTTGTTTTGCATCTCAATCTGTAGCTTCATTTGTTGATATGAACAACCTTATAACCAAATCTTTTCAAATAACAAGCATTCACTATGTCTATGTTTTTTAGTATTATTTTATTTTCAATCAGTTCAGGTTTGTTTTTCAGGACTTGATATGTTGCTCTCCTGGAAGGTGTACGGCACACACCCTCCTCCTCCCATTATATCTCTGCTTGCTGTTCTTATATTTTAAACATAATTAAGAAATATTTGACCTATATACAGTTGAGGTCAGAAGTTTAAATACACCTTAGCCAAATACATTTAAACTTTTCCTGACATTTCTGACATTTAATCATAGAAAATATTCCCTGTCTTCAATCAGTTAGGATCACTACTTCGTTATTTTAAGAAGGTTAAATGTCATATTAGGAGAGAATGAGTTATTTAAACTTTTATTTCTGTCATCACATTCCCAGTGGGTCATATTTGGTAGCATTGACTTTAAATTGTTTAACTTGGATCAAATGTTTTGTGTAGCCTTCCACAAGCTTCTCACAATAAATTGCTGGAATTTTGGCCCATTCCTCCAGACAGAACTGGTGTAACTGAGTCAGGTATGTAGGCCTCCTTGCTCACACATGCTTTTCAGTTCTGCCCACAAATCTTTTATCCGATTGAGGTCAGGACTTTGTGATGGCCACTCTAATACCTTGACTTTGTTGTCCTTAAACCATTTTGCCACAACTTTGGATGTATGCTTGGGGTCATTGTCCAATTTGAAGAACCATTTGCATCCAAGCTTTAACTTCTTGTCTGATATCTTGATATGTTGATTCAATATATCCACATAATTTTCCTTCCTCATGATGCCATCTATTTTGTGAAGTGCACCAGTCCCTCCTGCAGCAAAGCGCCCCCACAACATGATGCTGCCACCACTATGCTTTACGGTTGGGATAGTGTTTTTCGGCTTGCAAGCCTCACCCTTTTTCCTCCAAACATAACAATGGTCATTATGGCCAAAAAAGTTCAATTTTTGTTTAATCTTTTGTTTGACCAGAGAAAATTTCTCCAAAAAGTATGATATTTGTCCCCATGTGCACATGCAAACTATAGGCTGGCTTTTTTATGGCAGTTTCAGAGCATTGGCTTCATCCTTGCTGAGCAGCCTTTCAGGTTATGTCAATATATAACTCATTTTTACTGTGGATATAGATACTTGTTTACCTGTTTCCTCCAGCATAGTCACAAGGTCCTTTGCTGTTGTTCTGGGATTGATTTAAGTTCATCTCTAGGCAGAGGTAGGTGACTCGAGTTACATGACTTGACTCGAGTCTGACTCGAGTCACAAATTTAAGGACTTGTGACTTGCTTGACTAAATGAAGAAAAAGACTTGAATTTGACTTGAGAACCAGCGACTCGAGACTTGACTTGACTTGAACTGCATTTCGAATTGAAGATTTCTAATTGGACCATGTGAATAAAAAAGTATGAAAATATGCAATGCAAAAATATCCGATACAACCACCACAACCTCAAATTTCATCAGACATTTCAAAAATCACAAGAAAAGGTTAGTAAATAATTTCATAATCATTTAATTATCCAGAAAGTTTAATATGTAAAATTACTGTTCAAATGTTTGTGGGTTGTCAGTAAATTAAAATGATTCATGATTAATCTCATGTTTTGTAGAGCGACAAGTTTGAAATGACCCGACATTGCCTCTAAATGTGTGTGTGCCTTTTCTAAACCTTCTCAACAGTCAACCATAACCATTTGTTGGCAATATAAAAACATAACAGGCAGAATTGCAGTCACAACACTTTATTTAAAATGTGACAATTAGTATAAAATATACAGAATGACTCTCATAGTGAATATGACTTCTGAAGACTTTAACTAAAGCCCTTGAATACAATACATTTATGACTATTTTATATAAATGTATCTCTGAAGGGAACTGACTGTCTTCAGAAAAGTTTTGATGACATTTTCTTTTCATCTTAACTCAATGCAGGGTCGGGAACCTTTTTTCCACTCAGGAGCCAATTATACAATTTTTGGTTGATGCATTTTTTTAAAGAGCCATACCACAAACAAATAATTTACTATTTTCAAAAACAAAGTTTTTCAATAAAATTAAATGTTATATTGCCCATAGACTACTCAAAAACACAAAAACAAACACATCTGCAAACATTAATAGGTAACATGTTGCAATATGGAATTGAGTACACGTGTTTGTGCGGTCTCAATAAAATTACTTAATTTTACAAATATTCATGAAAAATGTAACTTGGCTTTTGGGCTGGGAGATATGCAAAAAATATTTGAATGATAATCGCATTTAAAATATCGCTAAATCCGATAATATGGTGAATATTTTTACTTGATTGATTTTGCTTTAAAAAATAAATTAATTTTATTGAAGCACGGAAAACTTAAACAAAAGACATTTCAAATTCCACTTTAAACGAAACAAAAAAGGAATTAAAATAACAAAGTGATTAAAGAATCTTATATATAACCACCTCCCCAAATACAAACATTTACCATCTCCAAAGGCCTCATTTGCCATCACGCAAGCATCACAACAGGTGAAAAATTACTTATAGCCTACAATTTAAGAACTAAAGATAATTATAAATGTAAAGATAATTATAATAATCATCATAATAAATAAGCCTAATTAATTATCTTGTGTTCCCAAAAAAATGCTGCCAAATGTGTGTTCTTATCGGATGTGTTTGTATTGCGTTTTGGTAATACAGTTTATGCTGCCTAAAGAAAAGAATATATAAATACATTTTAGGTTCAAGGTGAACGTGTTTTGTTTTACTTTATGATTTAAGAATTATCTTCTTGGTTTCTTTAATACAAAGACACCTGTATATATAATTGGACCTGCTGAGTTGGATTCACAACGTGTAAGAGCGAACTACACTCGCAGTACCTCACAAGATGATCGGAGAACATTTGCAGCATTCTCATAGACTACATTATTCTTGCAAACAGTTTTCAGTTGAATGAAACAGATAAAAAGTAGTGATAAACCTTTACATGCATTTGTTTCACGAGACAGGGTCCCGTTGAACGCCTCTGAACAAACAGAGAATCAGACACAAGCATTGGCGGCTTTTCTTTTGTCTGTTCTTAAAAATATAATAGTGTGTTTCTTCAAGCACATGGCTTTTTGACTAACAGCATTTCTTTTCATGTGTCACTCGAGAGATCTTACAGGTCATCCACCTATTGTGGGTCGATGAGCAAAATTACTCACGCATGAAATATATTTGGACGAAGATCTCATGAATTAGATTGATCCTCATCGCATTTAGCAGGTGGCGGGTGCCATTTCACACCCTGGGTGCACATAAAATATAACAAACGTTAATAAAATCACTCGTAGAAAATTCTCTTGACAGCTAAAATCAATAGTTATTGGGAAACGAGGCCCAGAAATCTATGAATGTGTGTGTCTTGAAGAAGCTTTCATTGCACTCATGAACAGCAGAGCTCACTGCGCACATTTAAAATTAGTCGCTCATCGACACCTTTTCTTTCATCTGTTCTTTAAAATAGAATCAGGTTCAGGGCCGCCGCTGGCCAAATTGATGCCCTACGAGTCACTGACTTGACTTGACTTGCTTGAGTCAAGTCATTCACTTGACTTGCTTGAGGCGAGTCACTGACTTGACTTGACTTGCTTGAGGCAAGTCACTGATTTGACTTGCTTGAGGCGAGTCAATGACTTGACTTGCTTGAGGTGAGTCACTGACTTGACTTGCTTGAGGCAAGTCACTGACTTGACTTGACTTGACTTGCTTGAGGCTAGTCACTGACTTGACTTGCTTGAGGTGAGTCACTGACTTGACTTGACTTGCTTGAGGCTAGTCACTGACTTGACTTGCTTGAGGTGAGTCACTGACTTGACTTGACTTGCTTGAGGCGAGTCATTGACTTGACTTGACTTGCTTGAGGCGAGTCACTGACTTGACTTGACTTGCTTGAGGCGAGTCACTGACTTGACTTGCTTGAGGCGAGTCACTGATTTGACTTGCTTGAGGCGAGTTAATGACTTGACTTGCTTGAGGTGAGTCACTGACTTGACTTGACTTGACTTGCTTGAGGCAAGTCACTGACTTGACTTGACTTGACTTGCTTGAGGCTAGTCACTGACTTGACTTGCTTGAGGTGAGTCACTCACTTGACTTGACTTGCTTGAGGCGAGTCACTGACTTGACTTGCTTGAGGCGATTCACTGACTTGACTTGACTTGCTTGAGGCGAGTCACTGACTTGACTTGACTTGCTTGAGGGGAGTCACTGACTTGACTTGACTTGCTTGAGTTGAGTCACTGACTTGACTTGACTTGCTTGAGTTGAGTCACTGACTTGACTTGACTTGCTTGAGTTGAGTCACTGACTTGACTTGACTTGCTTGAGTTGAGTCACTGACTTGACTTAACTTGCTTGAGGTGATTCACTGACTTGACTTGCTTGAGGCGAGTCACTGACTTGACTTGACTTGCTTGAGGCAAGTCGCTGACTTGACTTGACTTGACTTGCTTGAGGCTAGTCACTGACTTGACTTGCTTGAGGTGAGTCACTCACTTGACTTGACTTGCTTGAGGCGAGTCACTGACTTGACTTGACTTGCTTGAGGCGATTCACTGACTTGACTTGACTTGCTTGAGGCGAGTCACTGACTTGACTTGCTTGAGGTGAGTCACTCACTTGACTTGACTTGCTTGAGGCGAGTCACTGACTTGACTTGACTTGCTTGAGGCGATTCACTGACTTGACTTGACTTGCTTGAGGCGAGTCACTGACTTGACTTGACTTGCTTGAGGGGAGTCACTGACTTGACTTGACTTGCTTGAGTTGAGTCACTGACTTGACTTGACTTGCTTGAGTTGAGTCACTGACTTGACTTGACTTGCTTGAGTTGAGTCACTGACTTGACTTGACTTGCTTGAGTTGAGTCACTGACTTGACTTAACTTGCTTGAGTTGAGTCACTGACTTGACTTGCTTGAGTTGAGTCACTGACTTCACTTACTTGATTTGTCTGCATTAACCTTGAGCCTTGACTCGAGACTTGATGGATAAGACGTGAGACTTGCTCCCACCTGTCTCTAGGAGACAGAATGTGTCTCCTTCCTGAGAGGTATGATGGCTGCGTTCTCCCGTGGTGTTTATACTCGCATACTATTGTTTGTACCATTGTTGAACGTGGTACCTTCAGGCATTTGGAAATTGCTTCCAATGATGAACCAGACTTGTGGAGGTCCACAATTTTTTCTGTGGTCTTGGCTTATTTCTTTTGATTATCCAATTATGTCAAGCAAACAGACACTGAGTTTGAAGGTAGGCCTAAAAATACATCCACAGGTATACCTCCAATTGACTCCAATTAGCCTATCAGAAGCGAATTGGCTAATTGCCTAAAGGCTTGACATCATTTTCTTAAGTTGACCCACTGGAATTGTGATCTAGTCAATTAAAAGTAAAACAATCAGTCTGTAAACAATTGTTGGAAAAATTACTTGTGTCATGCACAGTAGATGTCCTAAATTACTTGCCAAAGCTACAGTTTGCTAATAAGAAATCTGTGGAGTGGTTAAAAAATGAGTTTTAATTACTTCAACCTAAGTGTATGTAAACTTCTGAGTTCAAATGTATACTTAGTTTAAGATAACAAAGTCAGCCTTTAAACAAAAATAGCATAAGGTGCGGCAAACAAATTTGCATTAGAGTGAAACTCTGGTACACACTTATGATTTGAGAAGTCAGCATTTTGTCTGTTGATTCATTGTTCCCTGTGGATGGTTTGGATGTAAAAGTGTGAACTGTGCCTCTGTACCTGTTTGATTGCATGGAAATCTTATCAGATGTTTTTAAAGTGTTTGAATTAATTTTAATGTGCTACTTTGCATGATTGTTGGTGTGTAAGAGGCGGCACAGCTCAGAATTACTTCCAGGCTATTAGACATAATTGAAAGATTTGCAGTATGACATCATTGATAAACTATGTTTTGGGGATGAGCATGCATGTGTTCTATAATGCTGTACCTTTAACCATGTCTGCATTCTGAGTGTGCAACACACTTATGGTTTCAGAGAAGATTGTAGTTTGGTGTGTTTGACCTGTTATCTGACTGCTTATCAGGTTTGGTAAGAAAGCTGAAGAGTGTGACGGGGAACATAAAGAATGCTGTCAGTGTAAACATACAATGAAGCGTACACACACACACACATACAAACACATGCACACACACACACACACACAGAGAGAGAGAGAGAGAGAGAGAGAGAGAGAGAGAGAGAGAGAGAGAGAGAGAGGGAGAATCAAAGAACAGGTCTTCAAATTTTGGTTTCTGTTTGTCCTGGGTAAGATTTACACCAGAGTTTCAAGATGTTGGGTATGGATGCATTTGCCTGGTTGAGATTTATTGACCAGGCAAATGGTCAATAATCAAAACACAGTTTCAGTATGTTGAAATCTTTAGGTACTAGAACGACTAGATTCAAGTTGACTTGAATGTGCACTTTATAAATGTATACATTGGTTGGGTGGAGGTGGTATAGCTTAGTGATTAAAGGGACAGATTGTAGGCTGTTTGTACAGTAGTAGGGGGCAATCAATTAACTATCACTATCAAGACATGCAACATAAATATGTTACTCATTAAAATGCACTTTATTTTTGCCTTAATGACCATATTAATTTCTTATTATCTTTCTGTCTCAGACTTCAGATACTATTTGTAGAACAGTTAACTTTTGAAATACACCATAATTACAATTAACATTTACATGTGGTTATTGTGTACATTCAAACAAAGAATTTGTACAATGTGATAATGAGTGTGTAATACGTTCATGCAGGATTTGTTGGAAGCTTTGACAACCAGAAAGAACAAAATAAGGAGCAGAGGGACTCAAACCCATCTACTACTGTTGCTCCCTTTGGATCCAGAGACCACGACACAACTGAATCAGAAGAGAAACAGGGTCAATCTGAAATTTGCTGTTCTCCTCCGCCACCCTGGATTATAGACACATTTATTCCTGCTTATTTTATCTTTTATTTAAAGTATAAAAATGGTGGAAAAATACAACTCTTGATTACTTGACAAATGCTGCCACTGAGTGAAGAAAAGTTCCTATTATTTTCAAATCCATGCAAACTGGAATATGGACATTTATGAACAAGCTGCTGAAAATACGTTAGCAACCAACATTTCATTCACACTGTAATGATTAAAATTTGTGTCATTCAGAGACTTTTAAAAGGATGAGTTTACATACTGGATCGACTTTTGTACAATTTCCTGAATCAAATGCAATCGGGAGCATGTCAAAAGATTCAGAGTCATCTAATGGAATGGCAGCACATGGACAAAGTCAGTCTGTGAAGCCCATTGGCTCTGCAACATCTAGATTTCAAATCCGCTCTGCTAAAGTACTTCAGCACATGTCTGAGCCCATTACTAAGAACCTCTCGACAATTTATAATCTTTTTGAGGGTGGGAGAGCTGAGAACACAAGTAAAAAAAAGAATCTAAGTAAAGATGAGCTCCACAAAGTTTGTACTTCTTCCACTAGTTGTAAACACACTGACACTGGTTACAAAGAGACACATAAGACTGTCGGTATTCAAAAGAACGAGATTCAAACTACAAGTGAAAGGAGCAGCAGTGAAGAGCAGAGGAGATTTTATCAGTCAAACAAAAGCCAAAGCTTAGACTGGAGAGGATCAGGTAGTAAAGCAGGACTTGGAAAAAGAACTGGGATAACAAGTGGGAGCAGAGATCATAAGTTTATTATGCCTTCAGATAGTTTAGAGGCACAAGGAGTGAACAACAAGATAACTTCACAAACAGAAGAGTATCAACCTAACAGTATTTTATGGAGGATTAAAGCTTACAATTCAGCCAGTCAAGGTGATCAGAGCAGTGACGAAAAAGTTTACCCAATCTCTGGACATACACATGTGAGAATGAGTCGGGAAACTATTGCTCTGGAACGGGCAAGCAATGGCCAGTCACTCCCTGCCAGACTGAAACCAAGACTTAACCAAGGCTGTATCGGAGAAGGCAGCAATCCCTGGGCACACCTGCAACAAGGTGAATCCACTATTGATCAGACAGGCAAGAGAAAGGGTTCTTGGGTCAGAGAGCAAGGACTTACCAATGATGAGGAGGTAACAGGAAACCAAACGATAATTAAAAGAATTGAGAAACTGTTTGGGGCAAGTTTAACAGATGCCAAATCTGATGTAAACCCAAAGGATTCGATCAGGGTAAAATGCAACAGTACTCCAAATTCGGATAAATCATTTCCCTTCTCTGACGTCATGGATTCCATCCCAAACCGCAGGAAGTCCACCACTGAATCCAAGTCTGGAAATCCATCTCCTTCTTCCGACGTCCAACAAAGGAGACCTTTTTACAGTATAGACAAAGCTGGAACATTCCCAAGACAGTTTTCAAAAAAGGAAAGGACACTCTTTGGTCATATGCAAGAACCATGTACCACTATAGAGAACAAAAATGAGAAAAGAGAGGCTACTCCTGGATTAAGTGTTCCAGAATCATCAAAGCTTAACTGGAGTATGGAAAGATCATTTGAGAAAAAAAATCTATCACGTCTACCTGCAGACCATGAAGAGGCAAGCAGCATGTGGTTTAAAGGGTCTCCGGAGTTCTGCGGCCTATCATTAGAAAGGACCAGAAGTAGTCTCTCCGCAACTGCTCAGCACAGAGCTCCCAATACACACTCCATATCTTATGAAGGTAGTCCCACAAGTCCCTCAAGTCAAGGTGTCAAATATTTGGTAATCACATCAGAAGAAAAACAACCAGAAAAGGATACTACAAAAGCAAGTGTAAAAAGATTACACATAAGTGAAAGAAAGTGTCTTAGTGATTTGCAGGATACAAGTTATTCTGACAAAGATGGGATCACCCAACCCAAGTCCCCACTAGCCTCAAAAGGAGCAGTACACAGCGAAATACAAGAAGAGGAAGAGGACGTTTTTACTGTTAAGACTGAAGGAAGGAAAATAGAAGGTGTGCTAGAAAAATTATGTGTACCTTCCTTGAAATCTGTGAAGAATACAATCCACATGTTTGAAGCCTTTGCTCAACAAAGCAAAAGTACACCCCAAACTTTACGTACCAGGAGGGCATTATCTGTGCCAGTTCAGAAAAATCCAGTGGCTCTTTTAAAAAAGAGTGATTCAGATAAAAATCTACATTATAGAAGAGTTGTAGGGAACACAGAAGGCCTAAGAACAAATCTCTTTAGTAAAAGTGATGCCAGTGAGGAGACAGAAGGTCTAAGTAGAACTCCTCAGTCAATTTCCACCATGAAAGTAAAATCAGCATTAGAACAAAGTAGAGAGACAAAAGAGAGTGTTGAGCATCATCCGACATTGAAACATCTATATTTACCAAAGATTGAACAAGATATCAGCACATCGGATAAAAATGAAAGGAGGAATGTGCATAATAAACACATAGATGAACCAGATTTTGCCACCCCTACTCACTTAGGGCTTAGAATGGAGGCAATGGATGTAAAAGCAAGGAATCCCATTTCTCAATTTACAATCACTCAAAAGTCAAATGTCAACAGTTCATTAATAAAACAACAAAGCATTAATGCAGAAATGGATGATGATGACGAAGATACACCCACTAACGCTCCTGATACAGCCCCTCTCACAGTTGGCATTCAGAGGCAGAGTAACCCTGCGACACCAGCTCAGTGTGAAGAATGTCAAACCTCAGGATGTTCAGATGGAGGTGTTTCCACTAAAGATAAAACAGCAGTCTTAACAGTAAATGGTACCCATGGGAAAGTGTTGTCCAGTCTTTCTCACAGTTCTATTCCCGTCCAGACAATCGCACTCAATAATTTTAATAATAATAACTATAAAACAACAACAAAAGATCCAAACGTATTAAATGCTAGCATGGCTATATGGAGTTCCGATGAGGAAGACGATGAGGAGGAGGATGAAGAGGCAACAGAGATAGAGGACGACTCTGACTCAGGAGAATCATCTGTGACCATCACAAGCAACATGAGTCAATCAGATCGCAGAAGTTTCTCTGTAAGGTAATTGATGTGGTTTGACAATAAAAACCTTTGAAGGCATTTTCTCAGATTCAATTTTAGACCAGAGTAGACTCATAGGATATAATAAAGTGTGTCAGCATATTTCCCACTTCAACTCTCTTCTCTTTCTACACCCTGAACTCGCTCTTATTTATAGTCTTGTGGATCTATGTAATTTTGGTGGGGTGGACTATAAATCACCAGATGGCAATGTGTCAGAGGATGGAGAAGATTGTCTGTCCCCACGTTCTGCCTCCCTGAGCTCAGATGTCTCAGCCTTCTCTTGTGTGACTCTGCTGAGCAATGATGAACTGGACCGCTTACTGGACGATGTCAGGAGTTTAGGAGATGACACCCTGCAGGTAAAGCAAGTGACATTAGTTTGTATGCTACATGTAACTATCTATTATTCAACAATGAAATTTACTTAAACTTAAACTTGTTCATGTACATTTCAATATTTGGACACTTAGTTACACTTAAAGGTGCCCTCTGTAATTTTTTTGTTTATGACGTCTGGGACGTAGTTTTTAGTTACCGATGCCATTGCATTCACTATTTACTTTTATAAGGTTACTGATATGACTGGATTTGATGTCATTAAGCTGTTATGATTTTATGCATATGTTTAAAAATTGAAATGTATTTATTTAGGCATAAGTATCAGTTTCAAATAAGGACAAAATTACAGACCTACCTATTACAGACAAACCTAAATGTTGTTATAATGCAACATTTATTATGCAAAGTCATTCATACTAAAAGTTTTTGAAGCTACTTTATATGCTTCTGTTTCTGAATGCCATTGTTTGGAAAAATGAGACCATTTCCTTTTGTTATCATAACCTTTGTCTCTGACTTATGACAGAAGTATGAAGATGTGCAGGTGGTTGTATTACACAAGGAGGTGGGGAGTGGTTTAGGATTTACCTTGGCAGGAGGAGTGGATCAGAACAAACCAGTCACAGTGAGTGTCTCTGAATGCTGCAATACAGAAATGAGAGAAATAAAAAAATTATTATTTACAGATAAAATTGTTTTCTGCTGCATAAAACATTGTCATTAAAAGAATATGTTCAGCTATGAATTATGAATTTGATTAAAATATTGTTTCCCTTTCTTTATAATGTTGATAATGTAATCTTTTCAATTATATCCAAAAAGTTTATGTACTTTGACCACAGCATAAAATACAGTATGACTTTTTGTGATATTAGAAAAGTAGCATTTCGTTGTATCCTCCATTTTCCTGAATAGTTTTCTACGATTCATGGAAGCCTGTTTTCAGTTTCCGTTCTCCAGAATTTTCACTTGCATCACCATATGTTCTTAGTGGATAATGTGATGTTTAGCTTACTAAATTTGTTAAAATTGTCAAAAAAGCATGTGGCTCTACAGTGACAATACTTTAGAGAGTCGCAAAGACCATTTTTGACAGTAGCTCACTCAGTGAAGCCTGAGGTTCTCTTACGAGAGGTTCTCTCGTATTGCGTAAGCTAGCTTACGCTACGGGAAAGATTCATCTTTTCTGAGATATTGAAGCCAAAAAATTATCCTTAATTTTGTATCCACTGTCAACGCAGTGCAGCAGCTGCATACCTTGAGCGGGCTAGCTAGCGAGCTCATCGGTTGCTCTGCGGCAACTGCTGCAGCCTATAGAGGAACTTGAGTGAACTGGCGTCCAATGAGAGGCGCCCGCGCCGTCACTGCATCAAAGCCCGCCAGAATGGGCGTGGCTAGAGTGAATATAAGCGTAAGTTCGTAGGCTGGAACCCTGATTTTCATCTATTCAGCGAAGCTCTTCGCATCTCTGAACTGCAGAAGCCGTGTCGCCGTTCGAGGGGCATCTAGCAAGCTTGGACAGCGCTCGAAGAAGCCGGCCGTCTTCGCCACCTTCAGCCATCCTGCGAGCTACACCATCCGACCCTGCGGGCTCGACTCGAAGCACTCAAGACCGAAGCCGCCGCGCCGCCTTTCGTTTCGCCGCGCAGAAAGAAGCGCCGCTCCCAAAGGCTGCCGGAACCGGTGTTAGAAGCGACTACCTTGCCGGAGTCTCTCCCTCGAGCCTCGCTTTCACCCTCCCCGCCCCCCCCGGGACGCGCAGTTGCCGCCGAGCGGCCGCACTGCGGCCATCTCGGATGACGAGGCGGAGGATAAAGGCTGCTGTTCCATCATGGCTTCGGACATCCAGCAGGACCCGCGCCGGAGTCGAAGAAAAACTAACGCGCCTCCTCACACAGGCCGTCAACCGCCTCGGGCTCGAGTGGTCACCGCCCTCTGAGCAGGCTCCCAACAGACTCGATGGCTGCTTTCTTCAGAGCCGTCGCCGCGCGGCGCCCGCGGCCCGGGCCGCTCCCTTCCTGCCGGAACTCCACGCCGAGCTCTCTAAATCGTGGAACGCGCCTCTCTCGGCCAGGAACCGATCCCATGTCTCCACCTCTCTCGATTCGGTGGACGGCGCCACCGAGAGGGGCTACTCTTCCATCCCCCCGGTCGAGGATTCGGTAGCAGCACACCTTTGCCCGCCCTCCGCAAGATGGCGGTCTAAGCCAGTGCTCCCGTCTAAGGCCTGCAGAACTACTTCCGCCTGTGTTGGCCGCGCCTATGCTGCCGCCGGCCAAGCCGCATCTGCTCTGCATTCCATGGCCGTCTTACAGATCCTCCAAGCGGACCTTCTTCAAGAGTGGGATGAGAAAGGCAGGCACCCAGAGGCTGATTCAGATCTAAGGAGCGCGAAGGATCTCGCCCTTTGCGCCACCAAAGCTGCAGCTCAAGCCCTAGGGAAGTGCATGGCCACGCTGACTGTGACCGAGAGACACCTATGGCTAACGCTAGCCGACATGGGAGAAGCTGAACGCTCCACGTTCCTCAACGCGCTGCTCTCTCCGTCCGGTCTCTTCGGTTCCGCGGTGAGTGGCATTGTTGACCGTTTCTCGGAAGTCCAGAAAGCCACCCAAGCCATGAATCTCTTCCTGCCTCGTCGCGCTAGCTCCTCTGCAGGCCGCCCACGTGACCAGCCTCCTGCACGAGCCTCTTCACAGCGCCCAGCTCAGCAAAGCCAGACTTCTCAGCGTCGACAGGGCGGCCGACCTAGATCGGCCGCACTAGCCGCCGCAGACCGCCGCCCCCCCGCGGGCCTCGGCCTAAGATTGCGCTGAAACCTGAGTAACCGAAGTCCTCCTAGCTTTGTTGAGGAAACGACGGCTCAGTCCCGCCGCGGCCGGACCACCGTCTAAGCTTCGCCCCTGTCAGTCCCCTTCTCTCAGGCTACTGCAGTGGTGGATTCAGCAGCCAACAAGCCGGTGATACTGCCCGCTTGCCTGCACTCAAATGCCGTTTTCACAGCGACCCAAAGAAATCTTGTAAAAAGCAAACATGCCTTATGTGTAGAAAATGTGCCCACAATCCAGTGTTCACCCCTACACACAAGCATTACACTTCCCGTGTCCCTATCAGAGCCCACTCACATAAAGCGGGCACAGCCAGCTCGAGTGTTAGAGTCAATAAACGCGCACACGAGTCCGTGCGCACGCCCCTTCTCTGCCCGCTCTGTCACACGGCCAGCAAACACCTCTCTGTATGTAAGTCCCATGCCCGTGACTATGCTCGCGCATCACTTAACAGATGTGACTCTTTCCCCATTCACCTCAATCGGGAAGTCACTCACAGAACAACCTGTCCCTGCTGTCTGCGAGCAGTCATGCATAAGCACAGTAAGCGGCTCACACATTCTGTTCAGCTCGCTGTGTGCGGCAATCAGGGCGACTTGGCCATTCACCCTCTAGCGTTACGCTTCAAAGCGTGGAAAGCTATCCCAGGGATATCCAAATGGGTGTTAAGTACAATAAAACAGGGCTATTTGCTACAGTTCGATCGCCGCCCTCCCGCTTCAGAGCTGGCTCGAAACTACTGTGAACACGGAAGCAGCCTGCATGCTTCGTTCAGAAATAGCAAACCTTCTGTGCAAAAGGGCCATAGAGAGAGTGCCACCTTCTCTGAGCGAGTCAGGGTTTTACAGCCGTTATTTTCTTGTCCCCAAGAAAGACGGCGGCCTCAGACCAATATTAGATCTCAGGGTTTTGAACAAGGTGCTCTCAAAAAGACCGTTCAAAATGCTTACAATCAGGAAACTCCTCGCGCATGTACACCAGGGGGACTGGTTTATTTCTCTCGATCTGAAAGATGCCTACTTTCAGATTCAGATAAATCCCCGTCACAGGCCATTCTTGAGATTCGCCTTCGACGGCCAGGTTTATCAATACACCGTCCTTCCGTTCGGCCTGTCTTTAGCACCCGTACTTTCACGAAGTGCATGGATGCGGCGCTCGCACCCCTGCGGAGTCAGGGCTTGCGAATTCTGAACTATTTGGACGATTGGCTGATTTTGGCACAGTCACATACGGAGCTTCTGTCTCAAAGGACAGTTCTCCTCAGTCATCTGAACAGTTTGGGTCTTGCAGTCAATTGGACCAAGAGCTCACTACAGCCCAGTCAGGCAATTTCCTTCCTTGGAATAGAACTAGACTCCATGGCGATGGCGGCTCGCTTATCTACACAGCAGCGCCGTGTTCAGCGACTAGCAGCGTCCTTTCAGATGAACAGCCTCACGCCTCTGAAAAAATTTCAGAGAATGCTAGGTTACATGGCCTCAGCCGCAGCAGTACTTCAGCTGGGTTTACTGTGCATGCGCCCGCTTCAGCATTGGCTAAACACCGCGCGTCTCGCCGGGCTTGGGCCACGGGCCGCCAGCCGATCAGAGTGACTCAGACCTGTATCTCAGCTCTGCAGCCCTGGGCAGTGGCCGAATGGTATCAGCGGGGAGTGACGATGGGAGCTGTATCTCGCCGAAAAGTCATCTCGACAGACGGCGTCCAACACGGGTTGGGGCGCGGTCTGCGAGGGCTCTCCAGTTTTTGGCCTATGGTCAGTTCAGGAAAAGCTCCTTCACATAAATTGTCTGGAAATGATAGCGGTCGAGTACGCGCTGCGTGCGCTTCCTCCCGGTCATTCAGGGTCACCACGTCCTGGTCCGTTCGGACAACAGATCTGTGGTATCCTATCTAAACCGTCAGGGCGGTGTCAGATCCAGGAACCTCTTCCATCTGACAAAACGCATACTGAGTTGGTCCCAGTGCCACCTGCGCTCGCTGAGGGCGACGCACGTGCCAGGCCACCTGAACGACGGCCCAGACAGACTGTCCAGAGACAATATTTCCCCAGGGGAATGGTCCCTGCATGCTCAAACAGTCCAGAAGTTATGAAGCATATTCGGCAGAGCAGAGATAGACCTCTTTGCGTCAGAAGAGAACTCTCACTGCCCAGTATTTTTCTCGAAAAGCGAGGATGCGCTGGCCCAGGACTGGCCCAACCGCCTGCTTTACACCTTCCCTCCCGTCTCGCTATTGCCACAGGTAATGCAGAGGATCAAGGAAACGCGTCACTCGGTGCTCCTCATAGCCCCGCGCTGGGAGAATCAGACATGGTTCCCGGAGCTTACGCAGCTGTCACTGACAGCCCCGTGGCCCATTCCAGTGAGAGCAGATCTCCTCTCTCAAGCTCGCGGCACGATCTGGCATCCCCACCCAGAGCGCTGGGCGCGGCACGCGTGGGTGATCAACGACTACCCGTCGCTTTGCCAGAAGGAGTAATAAACACTATCGTACACGCTAGAGCCCCTTCCACGAGAAGACTCTATGCGTCCAAATGGTCTGTTTTCAAAATGGTGCACCGACAGAGACCTGGACCCACGGACATGTGGGATGTCGTCGCTGCTCGTGTTTTTACAAGAGCTGCTGGATAAGGGCAGATCCCCACCCACGCTCAAAGTGTACGTGGCGGCCGTCGCGGCGTTCGCTGAACCCCTGCACGGCCAGTCACTGGGAAAAAACAAGCTGGTCATCCGCTTCCTCAGGGGAGCTAGAAGGATTAACCCCCCGCGTCCCCCATCGGTTCCTATCTGGGATCTTTCTGTAGTTCTCGAAGCTATGAAAGCCCCCCCTTTCGAACCGCTTCAATCCGTGGATTTGAAATACCTTTCACTCAAAACCGTTTTTCTGACTGCCCTGTCATCAGTTAAACGTGTGGGAGACCTTCACGCGCTGTCTGTCAGTGCTGCGTGTCTTGAGTTTGGACCAAGTGACTCCAAGGTCATTTTAAAGCCTAGACACGGCTATGTCCCCATCGGTACTCCTTTCAGAGCACAAATCATTTCCCTATCAGCGCTGCCAGCATCCGATAGCGAACGCGACGCCAATCTCCTTTGACCAGTCAGAGCACTGAGATTGTATACTGCGCGCTCCGCCTCTTTCAGACGCTCTGAGCAGATTTTCGTTTCGTTCGGAGGGCGCACCAAAGGTTTCGCCGCCTCGAAACAGACACTGTCTAGATGGATAGTGGACGCTATTGCTGTCGCGTACGCGTCAAAAGACCTACCATGCCCGTTAGGCATTAGGGCTCACTCCACTAGAGGCATGGCCTCCTCGTGGGCATGGTCCAGCGGGATTTCCATTCACTACATATGTGTGACAGCGGGCTGGGCTTCCCCCTCCACCTTTGTCAGATTTTACAATCTGGAAGTGCTCCGCCGCTCTGTCTTTCCCTTCCCACTATGTGCTTATGTATTACACACACACTGGCCCGCACTCTTGCCGGCCAAATATTATTCCCCCACTCACAAGGGCTCCCCCGGGTCCCCCCGGGGCTCATGCAGTGGATGCTTGACGCTCACGGCGTTGACAATGGGTTCCCGTAGCGTAAGCTAGCTTAGGCAATACGAGAGAACCTCTCTTAAGAGAACTAAATCGGTTACCTAACGTAACCTCGGTTCTCTCTAGATGAGGGAACGAGTATTGCGTAGCCGGCCGTGCTCCCGCCACGAGCGACTTTCGCTTCATTCAATGAAAATCAGGGTTCCAGCCTACGAACTTACGCTTATATGCACTCTAGCCACGCCCATTCTGGCGGGCTTTGATGCAGTGACGGCGCGGGCGCCTCTCATTGGATGCGAGTTCACTCAAGTTCGTCTATAGGCTGCAGCAGTTGCCGCAGAGCAACCAATGAGCTCGCTAGCTAGCCCGCTCAAGGTATGCAGCTGCTGCAATGCGTTGACAATGGATACAAAATTAAGGATAATTTTTTGGCTTCAATATCTCAGAAAAGATGAATTTTTCCCGTAGCGTAAGCTAGCTTACGCAATACTCGTTCCCTCATCTAGAGAGAACCGAGGTTACGTTAGGTAACCGATTCGTTAATAACGTTGATATTATTAATTACATCAAGTTGTTACGACAGCAAACAACTGCACAAACTGAGCCTGAACAAATTTTTACTCCGCCTTAACACTTACAATGATTTTTGTTCTCTCTCTGGTACACTCCTATTGGAGTATCAAAAAACAGTCCAGCAGCAATAAATCCTCATGGTGGTTTTTGTTTGAGTTTGATGCTAATTAAATGCAATCTTGTCTCTTAGGTGCACAGAGTAATCCCAGGTGGAGTGGTAGCACAGGAAGGCTCTATCTTTGAGGGTGACCAGGTGCTGTCGATCAATGGCACTGCCTTAAAGAACTCAGCCCATTTGGAGGCTCTGCGCACATTGAGAAAAGCAAGGGGGCAGGGCATGGCAGTCGTGGTTTTTAAGAGAGGTGACCTCAGTGAGACACAACACAGCAGAAAAGAGGCCAGGCACAGACCAGGAAACACTGGTGGGTGATGGGCAGATGACAAAGTGGTGGTGAAGAAAAGCATTTTATAATCATTATTGGATTTGCACTAGGTGTAAATAGCACCTGCCATACAGCGTGGCTATTTGCACTCAATAGTCTGGTGGAAACAGAGAAATTAAAGACAAACTGCACCAACAAGTGTCGCTGCAAGGGCATAATGTGTTAACAAATTGAAGATGGTTTAGTTTTTATGCGGATGACATGGGTTAAATTCCCCCTTTCCCCCAATTAACCTTGGTATTACTACATTAATATGATGCTGATATTTTTGTGGTTTCTATGATTTTACTACAAAATACCACAATGATACTATGGTTACTGAAGTAAAACCATGATTAATTTTAGTAAGGGAAGGTTAAGGTTAGGTGTAGGGTGTCTGTGGTTTAGGGTTAGGCTTTAGTACTTTCTTGTAAAATGTCAAAATTATCTTGCATCACTATGCTCATCATGAACTGAAATACAGAAACATATTAAAATGAATAATGTAGATTTCTAAATGGACAATCTTTATAAGAACTTTCATTTTCAAGGTTGCAAGTTAAACTGAGGGAGAGTATTACCTCTTAAATTATGTGGATATACTTGCATGTTCATTAGTATTGTCTTGTATTATGACGCTTACAAGAGAGATTTTCAGCATTAATTAGCATAAAATAAGTAAAAGCTTTAATTATTTGTGATTGCTTGCATATTTGTTGGAAATGTGTCAAAATAGCATACCTGAATATCTTGAAATGTCCTGCAGAGTGACTGTATACGTTTTTCTTGATCACTTTTAAAAATTTCTGACAAACCTAAGACGCTGCTTTCAAAACAATTAACACAACTATCTGAATACTTTGTAATTGTCCTAAACAGATTGTATATTTTTCTGGATTTTCACAAAATTCTCGTATTTCTCCAAGATTCTCCAAGATTCATGCTCTCAAAACAGATAAAACATGATTAACTAAATCACATTCTCAAATGCATATGTCAGTTTGTCAAATACCTTCATATGTGCTCTGTTAGAGTAAAAAAGACACAAAAGAGTCTAAATTTATATGAAATTTACTAATTGATCATGTTCTGAATCACGGTCCCTCTGAGACACACAGAGTGTTCGTCCTAAGGTGAACAGATCTACAGTGACTACAGTGATTCAAAAAGAAGAGAAAGGAATGGTGTTGGTCTGCATCCCACAATCAATGTCCACAATTACTGTACTATCTGTGCTTATAGTGCTGTCTTACATAGGTCCATACACTATAGCAAGGCTGACATTTTGTTTGTTTGTCACAGTAAACTTCCTCTTTCCAGTGGAAGAGCGGGAACAACTAGACATTTAGAGAAATTTTTCAAAAACATTTGGAAATGGTTTTTACCCTGCTGAAAAGACCAGCTTATCCAGTATTCAATTGCCATGCTGGTCTAGGCTGGTTAGTGCTGGTCTAGCTGGTGGACAACAGCATACCAGCATTCTTGCAGGGGAACCAGCACCCAAAACACAACATAAGCTGGTGACCAGCAATACCGGTCTTTTCAGCAGGGTATATTGTGGATTTTTTGGGATAAATGTGTTATTTCAATAGTCGAATTGTGTGCCTATAGCTGAAAATGCTATGAATTCAATAGAGATCACACCTATAGATTTGATGTTATTATTTAGTTTTAATAAAAACATTAGATAAGAAAATAATAATTTGTACATTATGCAGTGAAATTGAACTGAACTGCAAAATTTAGAATTGTTTTGAAATCATTGATTATAATTTGGAGAAATTTATCAAATTCATTGAGAAAAACTGTATTATTGCTTGCCATTTTCATGACTTCATATTAACAAAGTATTTTGCAATCTGATTTAGATGCTTTATATTGTGTGTATGCCCCCTATAGGCAAAAGAGTACATGTGACTCTGAACAAGTCCAACTCTGATCTGGGCTTTAGTCTGGAAGGAGGGGTGGATTCCACCATGGGAGACAAACCCCTTGCTGTAAAAAAAATCTTCCAAGGTGAGAGCAATTTTCTCAATTTAAATCAATACTACTCAACATTTATTCACAGCACCAATCTCAACAAACAGCTTCTTACCTCACACCTTTTAGCAAGTCCTGTCAGTAGGAGAGCTTTGAGCCTGGGTTGAGTCTCAAATATTTTTTTATCATTTTCCACATACACATACAGCACATATACACACATAAATCTGCTTTTGTCTCCAATCAAAATGTTTGAAAAGTCTTGAAGCTTTTGTTATAAAACAGAAAGTTACATCCACAGGAATAATACATTTAATGTCAGGTGTACTTGTTCCTAGGTGGACCAGACAGTGAGGTGTTTCCTGGGGATGAGTTGTTGGAGGTACAGGGTCAGAGTTTGTTGGGTATGAGGCGTCTTGACGCTTGGAAACTGATCAAGAAGCTGCCCCCTGGTCCTGTGGAGGTTTTACTAAATCGGCCTCACCAGCCACATTGACGAACTTTACTTTCCATATTACACATCACTTTTAAAAGCACTTTGTATTTCAGTCATAATTTAAATACTGATATATTTTATATGGGATATTTTCCCTATAAGGGTTTTTGTTTTTATTGGTTCTATGAAGTTGTATTTTTGCAAATTTTCAGTTCTATAATTTGGAAGTACAATCATAGTGTTATTTCACTGAAATTAGATCACTATGGATTAATACTGTCAAAATTCAGGGCATGAAACAGCACTGGAGGCCAGTACGTCGTTTATTTGAATATGTCTTAACTGTATTATTTAAAATAGTACATATGCACTCACATTATGCTATAGATAATTAAAAAGAAATATATATATTATTTTTTTTTTTTGCTACCAAGTATGTATATATGTATTGTCTGTACAGCACTGATCCGTCTCCATTTAAAACTATTTTAAACATTAAAGCCAAAGTTGGCAACTTCTCTGATGATTTTTTTATTTAAATGTGAGATTTATGTTGAATTATATAAAAATAAAAACCATTAAAATATGGTAATGTTTTAAACTCTTTTTTTAAATAATTGTACTATCTTCCCTGAGGTCCACTGATAATATTAGTTAGGTTTTTTGTTGTTTTTGTTGCACCAAATCAGTTATAATTTAGTAATATATGATAATTTTCCACCCTGTCTCTGGGCCTCTGTCTGAAATGTTCGATTTTGGCCAAAGGGCCTCCTTAAAACTTCATCGGGCCAAGGGTGCCATGGTGTAATGTAGGCTTTGATGTTGTTGCTGTATAGGTGGGCATAAATTAATTGGCCCCTAGTGGTGTAGGGAAGTCGAGGATGTAGATAGCGAGGTGTTTTTGCAGCATGGTTTCAATAAATGCTTTTATTATATTAAGGAGTTCTGAAATGCAGGGGCGGGTCTACGGGGTGGCCGGGGGCACCGGCCCCCTGAATTCGATTGGCCACCCCAGGTGCCCCCCCCATAAGATGTCTTGTGATTGGTTCATTTTACGGCCAATCAGTTTATAGACTCTACTGAAGTTCGTGATTCAAATAAGTTTTTTTTGTTTTTAAAGCTTAATAAAGTCATATTTATTGCCAAAAAAAAGGATACAAACAACAAGTGACTTATCAAAATATACATAACAATTTTCTCAAATAACTACTGTCTACAATTGCCGTAAATTGTTTCGACATACTTTTTTTTTTTTAATTTTATTATCCTTCAACAACACAAACAAACAAGGTACATCAACAAATCTCTGAATATAACCTCAATTGTTCAGCCATAGGTTGAGCATAGCTAGTACAAAGAACAGAAAACACACTATGAACAAACCAATAATTAAATAGAAAAAAAACAAAAATAAATAAAATGAAAAAATAAAGAAAAAGGGACTTTTTAAATTAATTTAAACGTATCCAAAAGAGAAGTCAGTTTAAGGGCTTTCTGATTTTTAACAAATTTTAAAGATTTGCACAAGAGTTTAACCTCATTCATCCAGTGATTAAAGTTGGCTTTAGATTTAAACCATCTGCATTTATGAATGAAAAACCTTTCCAAAACATAACAAGAAATTAATAACAAAATCACAATCTTTGTTTTCCAGACAAACACCAAACCTAATTAACTTCCACGTGAGAGGTGGGAGTTCAACCCTCCTAGACCTTAACCAGTTCTGCACCTCACTCCAAAAGGGTTACACCAGATCACAATCAAAGACATGCTCTAGATTTTCAATATTTGTTTCACAAAAACACAATTATTCACATCAAAATTAAATTTCAATCTTAAAAATTCTTTAGTAGGATAAATCTCATTTAAAATTTTGAAGTTCACCTCCTTAGCTTTAGGAGGGAGAGGAAAAGACAAATAATTTTTCCTAATATTTTTTTATTTCAACCTTTTCAAAATCTTTAAGCACGTATTCCCGTCTAATTGGGTTTGGGTAATAAGCCTGTAAAAAAAAAATTCTAATGACTCTATTTGTACATTTTTTATCACAAAAATCATAACCTTCTAAGGAGAGCTGTCTCAGTACTGGGGAGATTTTGGAGTACAACATGTCTTATTTAACCATTAATCTTAAAGGAATTGGTATAGCTCTAATCATTCTATTAAAAATATTAACGGTACACTGTACTAGGAATTTCTCACAAAACTCTCTATACAGTAACAAATTTCCATTATCATCCAAGAAATGGGCAATAGCCCAAATCGCTTTAGATATCCATTCCTCAAGATATACAGATTTTCTGCCAAATATTATATATCTACTATTCCAAACTGGAGTGTTGTGAGGAGTGAAGTTATGTTTGAACAATAGTTTCCAATAGAGCAGCACTTGCTGATGGAAGGCTGAAAGTTTAACTGGTAACGAGGTGCACTCAAAGTCACAACATAACAGAAAGTGTATTCCCCCCAGTTTGTTAAAGATAGCATTGGGAGTGAAATAAACCAAAAGGAGTGGCTATTTTGAATGAAGGATTTTAACCATTTCAATTTCAAAACACCATTCATAATGACAAAATCGATAGCATTCACCCCACCATCTTCATATTTTTTAATCATGTCCTCCTTTTTAATGTACTGACACTTATTTCTCCAAATAAATTTAAAATTCACCTTATTTATTAATTTAATCATTTGTGTCGATATGGGCAAGGAGAAGGCTGGATAGATGAGTCTGGACAAACTATCCATTTTAGATAAAAGAACCCTTCCAAAAATTGTAAGATCCCTCTGCAGCCATCTATTCAATATGGACTTACATTTATCTGTTATTCAACACATTTTTATTCTCCATAACATCTTTATCTTTAGAAATAATAATCCCCAAATATTTAACTTCCCTTTTAATTTGTATATTAGATAATGACTGCAAAGGAAACTCATGCAGTGTTAACATTACACATTTGTTTAGGTTTAAATGTCGCCCCGAAGCTTTAGAAAACTGGTTAATATAATGTAAAGCTCATGGAATTTGATATTCATTCTTTTGAAACAATGTTGTATCGTCAGCAAACTGACTTATAAGTATATGTCTATCCAACACTGAAAGACCTTCAATACCATTATTTTTAATCAATATAGATAATAACTCTGCAACCATTATAAATAATAATGGTGAGCTTGCTAGTCACCACCGAAACAGAAGAATCCAGCTGTTTTAGTTGAGGTCTGCCTTCTTTCTTTTTTCGACTGTTTTCCTCTCTTTCTGCTACTGTTTTTATTGTTTCTAAACTAAAGACTGTTCTTTAATATATTAGCAGAGCACAATGTAATGGTTCCATATTTTATTTTTAAACTGTGGTGTTTTCATTTGAACTGTTACAGTGCTAAAATTTTAACTCTGTGTTACTCAGCTTTTTTGTAAATTAATCTGAAAGAAATGTTGAATGAAACACTATGATGTTTTGGCCAAACCATTTGAATTATTACAGTGGGGGGATTTTTTTTTTAAAATTATTATTATTTGAAAGAGATTGTGAATAAAACTACTGTATATTGTAATGGCCAAACTAATTAAAAGAAAATAGTTGACATCGTTTCTGCTTCTGTGTTTTTAAAATTGCTCATTATTAAAATTGCTTTTATTTTATAAACTTGTTAGTTTTATGAAAACACTAAAAATAATAAACACTGGCTCTCAAATTGAACTTAATGGATATGAGATGACAAAAAACTAAATTAATCAAAAATGTGCTTTATAACTACATTTGTTTACAAGTAACTATTCAAGTTAAAAAAAATAATAAAATCAAAAGGATTTACGTAATTTTTGGTCACTGGCGGCCACCCCGTTTGGAGGCAGTGCCCCAGCATGGCCCCCCCACTGAAAATGCTCTAGACACGCCCCTGCTGAAATGTACAGTATTTTTATTTTATTTTTTTTACAGTAGAATGACCTCTTATATGTCAAAGTGTCAAGGAAAATTGTATTTCTCATGACATAACACCTTTATGAATCCACTTATTCACACCGAGCAGAGAAAGGTTGGACAAACAAAAGTAGTGGAAATTCACAGCCTCTAATCATCCTTTAAGAAGATACTGCAAGAGCCTCATTGCTTGGTTGAAACAGCAATATTTTGACAAATGGTAACATTAAATGTTATTTCACACAAGGATGCTATTCTCTGAAAGAATCCTGGCTTTGATAAATAAAATAGATATTTGAGATGGATAATTGCATGATTACCTAATTTATGTGTCATATAATCTTCCAATGTCAAGACAATTGCATTAGGTCATTTGGACTGACCAAACTGCATGATAACATTAAGTTTTTTAAACAGAGGATCATAGATTATTATTTACCACTCTCACTCTCTCTCTGTCTCTCTCTCCCTCTCTCCTCTCAGTCTTTTTGCTCTAAATGATTATTAATGATTTATAAAGGAGTCGTGGTCTAATAGTCCGGATCAGACCAGCTATGACGTTGATGTTGACTGTTTTGTATGATTAAGATTGGGTTTAAAGGTAAGCTGAGCTAATAGACAGTGCGAGGTCACAAGGCATCTCTGAAAGCACTAGGTTAAGCATAAAACTTGCAAGAAAACATTAAAATGAGCAGGGTAAAAAATATGATTATGAGGATGAAGGTGAGGAATGAACTGGCACGTCAGCTTTTGGGGGAGTTCATAGGCACTTTTGTCCTTCTGGTAAGTTTTTGCACTGTTTGCACTTTAAACTAATTTTGAGCATAGTTATTCATTTATAGAGGGGGTTTTATATTTTATTTTTTTAGTTGTGCCATGTGTTTTTATTTACATTATTTTTCAGTAGTTTTTTCAAACTCATGTATTCTTACAACTCAAATTGAAATCAACTAAAATAAAAAGTTTTTTCTTAAAAGATCAACTGGTTCTAAAAAGCTGGCTCATGAAAATATAATATTACAATGACATTATTATTCATACTTGGAATAGACTGGTATATTTCCTTTCTATTTTTATCTTTTATATAAACTGTACTGCTTTTGCAACATTTTCTTTGATTCTCTGAACTTTCTACAAGAATACTAGTTTTATAAATAGAGTATAAAATCTAATGACAGAATTTATGCCTTTATGCCTTGACGAGGTTTTAATAGAACATATATGTTCATGATCAAGAATACAAGTGTGATTAAGAGGAGACGTGTTATATGTGAATTGATGTGTTATCATATGTGTTACACCATAAAATTGTGTAACTTTTACAGAGGTCTGATGTAAGATTATTTTTGCCACTATGGAATGCAAGCATGTGCTTCTGGCTGTATATGCTTTTCATGTGTTTGTCTATGCAATTTAGCAGAAGCTTTTATCTACAGTAAAGTACAGTCCATAATTAGTAAGTAAAATAACAGTGAAGAAACAATTATCTAGAGTACAATGGGGGAAGTGCCAAAATAAAATCATACTGCATTATATTATACAACTGCTAACATTTTACAATAAGGTTCCAATAAGGTTACAATATTAGTAAAAAAAAACATTATATACAGTACAAGTATTTCATTTAATATGTAATGTGTTTTTCCCTTGATGTAGCTGTTTGGTTGTGCTGCTGCAGCTCAGGTGAAAACCAGCAGAGAAACCAAGGGACAGTTTCTGTCTGTTAACATGACCTTCTCTGTAGGTGTCATGGCTGCCATGTACCTCTGCAGGGGAGTATCAGGTAAAATTGTTATATATCGGGCTACTTTGAGGCAGTTACAGGGATAGTTCACCCAGTAATTTACCCTCATATTGTTCTGACCATGTAAGATGTTATATCCTCTGTGGAAAACAAAAATAGATGTTAAGCATTGTGAAAGTGAATGGTCACTGAGGCTAACAGGAAAGAAAGTCATATAAGTTTGAACACAGTATTGACAGAATTGTCCTTTTTGAGTGAGGACAAATTCTCTGTAATATTACTCTTTTCATGACCCTCATACACTGATTTCTTCCTTTATTATCATTGTTTCTCTTTTAGGTGCTCATTTAAACCCCGCTGTGTCTATGAGCTTCTGTGTGTTGGGTGATCTACCCTGGAAAAGGCTGCTACCCTACTCTCTGACTCAAATTTTGGGAGCTTACCTTGCCTCTGGGCTTGTCTATCTCATCTACTATGGTAAAAAGAGGGAGTGAAAGAAATACTTGTTTCACAACCAGAAGCAAACTAAATTACCTATCTCAACAATCATTTCCAGCCACTCTCTATGGTCTGCTCTCTAAAACTCTTCTTCGCTAGATGCAATCATGGAGTTCAGTGGGGGAGTTCTGACTGTATTTGGTCCAAATGAAACAGCCAGTATCTTTGCCACTTACCCTACTGATGTGGTGTCAGTGCAGACCAACTTCTTGGATCAGGTCAGAGAAAGGACTACTTAAGATTAGATAAGAGATCTGTTCATGCAAGCACAGTAAAAATACTATATAATAAATCAATTTCATATTTTGTAATCTAATCTGATTTAAAATACTGTAATGCAATATAGTACAATATTATGCAACATAATATTACACAATATAAATATACACAGTACTGTGCAAAAGTTTTAGGCACTTGTAAAAAAAATTGCATAGTGAGGATGTCTTCAAAAATAATTAAATAATTTTAATTTATCACTTAATATCATACAAAGTCCAGTAAACTTTTAAAAAGCTAAATCAATATTCGGTGAGACCACCTATGCCTTTAAAAGAGCACCAATTCTCCTATGTACACCTGGACACAGTTTTTCTTGGTTGTTGGCAGATAGGATGTTTCAAACTTCTTGGAGAATTCGTCACAGTTCTTCTAACTATTTAGGCTGTCTCAATAGCGTCTGTCTCTTTATGTAATCTCAGACTGACACGATGTCCAGTGGGAGGCTTTGTGGGGGCCATGACATCTGTTGCAGTGTTCCCTGTTCTTCTATTCCAATCTTTTCTATTTGCAAAATTAATGTTTTGGAGTCTAACATTTATATTTAATACTGACACACTAAAGCTGAAGATATAAATAACCATCTTAAGACAAATACTTTTGTGAAACATCTTATGTGCCTAAGACTCTTGCACAGTACTGTATATGTATGTATATAGAGAGTTTCTTCCAAAAGATTCAGACAGAAATGCATGCTCATTTATCATTTATTTCCTTGTCTCTTCATTGTGTTTTTGTGTTAATGTTTAGGTGGTTGGTACAGCCATGCTGATGTTATGCATTCTACCTCTGAGTGATAAGAAAAATACTCCTGCACCTGATGCGTTGCTCCCTCCCATTGTAGCAACTGTTGTCTTAGGCATTTCCATGTCAATGTCAGCTAACTGTGGAGCAGCTATAAACCCTGCTCGTGATCTTGGTCCACGACTATTCACCTTCACTGCGGGCTGGGGCACTGAAGTCTTTACGTAAGTAGTCAGATTTGCCAACTACATCTATTTCCTCCAAATTAAGGGCTCCATTATCTCTTGTTCTTAGACCTCCTTTCATTCAACTTATCTGTTCCCATATAAAACAAATCACTGGGTATTTCACTTTACTTAGCTCAACTGTTCTTTCAAAATGACCTCAATACAATGGCCCGCTGCCACATGGTTTAAGAGCCTATTAGTGGCTTTTTATTTCTTTATGAGCACTGGGCATTGTTGTAACAATCTCTCATCTCGTTTTCATCACTGAAGTGTGTAAGTGTGTACAGTATGACCACTCTCTGCTATTTATAGGCTTATTTAATTCACTTCTCTTATTTAATCTGTTAAATTTCTCAACATGACCATTTATAACACCTCTCTCTCTTTTCTTCTGTGACCCACACAGGTGCTATGACTACTTCTTCTGGATTCCAATAGTGGCTCCTATGGTAGGGGGCGTGGTCGGGACCATCATGTATCTGGTCTTCATTCAGTGGCATCTACCTGAACCACAGTCTGAATCTGAGGAGAATAAAGGTCAGACAAAGGTTGTGGAACATAATGACCAGCAACATGTGGACAAAAAGGACGAATTATACCTTAAAATGTCTCCCCTATAAAAACCTGGGGAGAGTTGGGGCAGAGACTTTATGTTAGTGCACGTGTTGTGGTAAATTGAGAAATGGTGTTCATGTGCTATGTGAGTTTGAATCTGGCTCACAGTATTTCTTGATCAAATTTTCATTCTTGCCTCTATCATTTACAGTCTGTTCTATAAATGGTACAAAATGCCACAAAATTTACTCAGGATGAACTAAAATTTTTCACAACAGAGCTGCAGATTTGATTCATAACTTATTATAAAACCTTTCCCCCCACAATTGCATTTGTGCCCCAATATTCTGAAGGCTGGCTGAGCAAACTGGAATATTTTTTAAAGCATTCATAATGTTTTAATAGAAGCTACTGCAACTAATGTTTGTATTAAATGACTGTGTTATTTATATAGTTACTAATTATATGAAATGAACATGAAAAACAACATGATTTCTGTCAAATGATTCAATGGATTATGTATGTATATAGGCTGAATTAAGGTGATCTGGGACATATTTTCTTTCTATTTCACTTTCAGCTTCCACAATTTACTGTGATTGCCACGCTGACACTTCAGACCAACAATTGAGAGTTTATCACATATCAAGCCCGTTCAAATATGTTTATGTTAATACAGTGTTGCTTGTGATAGATCACAAGAGATCTAAGATGCCCATATTAATCAGTGAATTAGATTTCCCTAATGCACCCTTCTCTTACGCTATATACTGTTTACTGTATGAGTGTTATTACTTTTCTATCTATTTATAAGTATACCAATATTTATAGTCCACTTTGTCAAGAGATTTAATATAACCACATTATACCCTATAATATATTTGCAGGTTATATACTAGTTGCTCTCTCACATGTAAGTGAAGAAATAACTTGCACATCAAAAGTCTGCCTATTACATCATAAGACTTCAGGGGAAGCCGTTTGTGTACGTTTGCGGGTGTCTCATGGTGCATATTAACACATTTGCAAACAAAGAGTTTAGAGAGTTTATCATGTTGAAGCCCCTTTTGAGCAAATGCTTATAAGTAATCAGAAAGCCAACATCTACTTTCCTAATATTTCTCAGAAAATCGTCTTTGGGAAAAATATTTTACCCTGCATTAAATGTAAGATATAGTCAAATATTGTGTTTGGGCTGAAATGTTCTTTCAAATGCAACAGATTTTAAGTTACATTTTGCTGAAGTGAAAGCTAATTAATTCACAGACAAATATGAGTCTGAGAAAACTCTACGAGCTCAAATGAACCCAGGTTTGTCCTTCAAGTGTGCGCTTTTACCTTGCATTAAATGTAAGATCTAATCAAACATAATGACATTAATAACTGCAACCACAGTACAGAAGGAATTATCAAAGGATTGTAAATACAGCAACAGTCTTATCCTCTATTATATAAAGGTTTGGAGATAACAATAATACTGATCAATATAAGGCTTTTATATTTGTTCTCCACAGGGACACTCAGCGTCTGTCCATAAAATGTGCTTTTGTGTTTGGGCTGAAATGTTCTTTCAAATGCAACAGAGTTTTAGGTTACATTTTGCTGAAGTGAAAGCTAATGAATTCACAGACAAATATGAGTCTGAGAAAACTCTACGAGCTCAAATTAACCCAGGTTTGTCCTTCAAGTGTGCGCTTTTACCTTGCATTAAATGTAAGATCTAATCAAACATAATGACATTAATAACTGCAACCACAGTACAGAAGGAATTATCAAAGGATTGTAAATACAGCAACAGTCTTATCCTCTATTATATAAAGGTTTGGAGATAACAATAATACTGATCAATATAAGGCTTTTATATTTGTTCTCCACAGGGACACTCAGCGTCTGTCCATAAAATGTGCTTTTGTGTTTGGGCTGAAATGTTCTTTCAAATGCAACAGAGTTTTAGGTTACATTTTGCTGAAGTGAAAGCTAATGAATTCACAGACAAATATGAGTCTGAGAAAACTCTACGAGCTCAAATTAACCCAGGTTTGTCCTTCAAGTGTGCGCTTTTACCTTGCATTAAATGTAAGATCTAATCAAATATAATGCCATAGAACAGAATGAATAACCAAAGGATTGTAAATACAGCAACAGTTTTATCTTCTATTATATGAAGGTTTGGTGATAACAATAATACTGATCAATATAAGGTTTTTTTATTTGGTCTCCACAGGGACACTCAGCGTCTGTCTATAAACTTTGCTTTTGTGTTTGGGCTGAAATGTTCTTTCAAATGCAACAGATTTTTAGGTTACATTTTGCTGAAGTGAAAGCTTCCTAATTCACAGAAAAACATGAGTCTGAGTTAACTCTTTGAGCTCAGATGAACCCGGTTTGTCCTTCAAGAGTGCACTAGCCTGAAACCTGATCAGATTTAGATACTTTTGACCCACACAACTCAACAACCAAAGACTATAAATACAGTGTGCAGTCATCATACCCAAATCATGATATGAATAATGACTTCTGAATATAAAGGTCCTTACATCATTAAAAAATTACTTGATAGGCTCTACTGGTACAAGTATGCATCCTGGCCCTATATTTCTGGCCTCATATTCTGTGTTCAATACAAGTTAAGATCAATCAACAGCATTTGTGGCATAATGTTGATTACCACAAACATTTATTTGACTTGTTCCTCCTCTTGGGTTACTTACAATGGAATGGATGGGCCAATCCATAAACAGGTTAACAATACTCAACTGTTTAAAAAGAATAGTCACAAGACGTAAACAATATGCAATTGAACAATATTTTAGCATGATAAAATCACTAACTAACCTGATCTGTGTACTTCTCTATGTATACTTAATTAATATACAATTTTACAGTCCAGTAAACCATAAAATGACCGTAAAAAATATTTTTACATTTGTTTTAATTATTTAAATAACTTTACAGCTCAAATATTACACAGATTTTAACATTAGAAAGGATTGCTTTTTCACGTTGTTAGAGTTAGCTATTTATTTTTATAAGAAAAGGAGGGACAAGTCAAAATATTACAACTGTTATGTTCCCTGTTGTCTTTTGTGTTTTGTACTGTTATTGTGAAGTTTTGTTTAGTTCCTGTTTTGGTTTTTGTAGTCCTTTTGTAGTTTCTCTTATGCTGTCATGTTCTCTGTTGTCTTTTGCTTCTGTGCTTTTATGTTGAAATTTAGATTAGTTCCTGTTTCCTGTTTGGTTTTTGTAGTCCGTTGTAGTTCTTTTTATGATTGGTTTTCCACTGATTGTTTCTCCTTCCCTGATTGTTCCCCAGGTGTCCCTCATTCCCTTGCTTGCTCCTGTCTGTATTTAAACCCTGGTTCTTTGTTCAGTCTTGGTCAATCGTTAATGTTTGCTCATGTTGAATGTCGATGTTCTGACCGTTTTGTATGTTTCCCCTGCCCGTCGTGGATGTTCCCTGCCTGTTCACTCTTATTTTGTTTGCCCGTCGTGGATGTTCCCTGCCTGTTCACTCTCATTTTGTTATCTCGTGTTTAGTTCCTTTTTCCCATCGTGGATCTTTCTTTTGTTCCCAGTTTATCTGTTTTCACGTTGTTATTAATAAAACCTGCATTTGGATCCGCACCTCCTGTCTGCATTCCTGCATTCGTTACAGAACGATTGACCCACCATGGATCCAGCAGTATTACGCGCCAGATACCACCTGCTCTGCCTGAGGCAAGAGGACCGTCCTATTGAGGCCCACGTCCGCGACTTCCTTAAACTGGCGGCTGTTGCGGACTTCTCGGACACCTCCCTGGTTGCCTTCTTCAGGGAAAACCTGAGTGGCTGGCTGAAAGAGCGGCTGCCGCCGGCATCACGCGGCTGGACTCTCCGCGACTTCCTGGAGTTAACCTTGCTGTTGTGCGGCTCCCCGTTCACGCCTGCCCCGGTCTGCGAGCCAGAGCCCACGCCTGCCCCGGTCTGCGAGCCAGAGCCCTCGTCAGCCACGGTCAGCGAGCCTGAGCCTGAGCCCTCGTCAGCCACGGCCTGCGAGCCTGAGGCCACGATGACCAGGAACAGCTTTCCAGCTTCGCCAGTCGCATCAGCCCGGAGGAAGAGGAGAAGGGGAAAAGTCTTTGCTCACCAGCCTCCGCCTGCCGCAGCCCCGTGCCCTAAACCCCCCGTGGCTCTGCCTTCAGCGCCCAGCAAACCCAAGCCGGTGCGTACCACGACCGTCCCTGAGCCAGCGCCTGTAGCCTCGACCGTCCCTGAGCCAGCGCCTGTAGCCTCGACCGTCCCTGAGCCAGCGCCTGTAGCCTCGACCGTCCCTGAGCCAGCGCCTGTAGCCTCGACCGTCCCTGAGCCAGCGCCTGTAGCCTCGACCGTCCCTGAGCCAGCGCCTGTAGCCTCGACCGTCCCTGAGCCAGCGCCTGTAGCCTCGACCGTCCCTGAGCCAGCGCCTGTAGCCTCGACCGTCCAAGAGCCAGCGCCTGTAGCCTCGACCGTCCCTGAGCCAGCGCCTGTAGCCTCGACCGTCCAAGAGCCAGCACCTCTCGGGCCTTCCAGGGCTCCTCCTCCCGAGTCTCTCGAGCCTCCTAGGGCTCCGCCTCTCGAGCCTTCCAGGGCTCCGCCTCCCGAGCTTTCCAGAGCTCCGCCTTCCGAGTTACCCGAGCTATCCAGAGCCCCGCCTTCCGAGTTACCCGAGCTATCCAGAGCCCCGCCTTCCGAGTTACCCGAGCTATCCAGAGCCCCGCCTTCCGAGTTATAGAGCTTTCCAGAGCTCCGCCCCCCGAGCTTTCCAGAGCTCCTCCTCCCGAGCTTTCCAGGGCTCCGCCCCTCAAGCATCTCGAGCCTACCAGGGCTCCACCCCCCAGGCCTCTCGAGCCACCCAGGGCTCCGCCTCTCGAGCCTTCCAGGGCTCCGCCC
This sequence comes from Xyrauchen texanus, assembly GCF_025860055.1. Classification (NCBI taxonomy): domain Eukaryota; kingdom Metazoa; phylum Chordata; class Actinopteri; order Cypriniformes; family Catostomidae; genus Xyrauchen; species Xyrauchen texanus. Next base: position 24,295,645 of record NC_068290.1, read on the forward strand.
CTCGAGCCTCCTACGGCTCTGCTCCCAGAGACCCCAGAGCCTTCTAGGGCTCCGCCTCTGAAACCTCTTACGCCGCCACCTTCCTTGGCCCCGCCTCCTGAGCCTTCCTCGGCTCAGCCTCCAGAGCCTCCCACGGCTTCGCCTCCTGGGCCTCCTGAGCCATCCTCAGCTCCGCCTTCCTCAGCCCCGTCTCCTAGATCTTCCAGGGCTCCACCTACAGCATCTCCCGAGCCTCCCACGGCTCCGCCTCCCAAGCCTCCTTCAGCCCAGCCTCCTGCGGCTCTTCTCCTCGAGCCTCCCTTGGCTCTACCTCCAGAGCCTCCTACGGCTCCACCTCCAGAGCCTCTTAAGCCTCCTACGGCTCCGCCTCCAGAACCTCCCACAGCTCCGCCTTCCGAGCCTCCTTCAGCACAGCCTCCCGCGGCTCTGCCTCCCGGGCCTCCCGCGGCTCTGCCTCCCGGGCCTCCCGCGGCTCTGCCTCCCGGGCCTCCCACGGCTCTGCCTCCCGGGCCTCCCACGGCTCTGCCTCCCGGGCCTCCCGCGGCTCTGCCTCCCGGGCCTCCCACGGCTCTGCCTCCCGGGCCTCCCACGGCTCTGCCTCCCGGGCCTCCCACGGCTCTGCCTCCCGAGCCTCCCGTGGCTCCGCCTCCAGAGCCCCCTACGGCTCTGCCCCCAGAGGCTCCAGAGGCTCCAGAGCCTTCCAGGTCCCCGCTCCTGGAGCCTCCTACGGCGCTGTCTACCTCAGCTCCGCCCCCTGAGCCTCCTTCAGCTCCACCTCCGGAGCCTCCCTCAGCTCCGCCTTCTGAGCCTTCCAAGCCATCACCCCCCTCGGCTTCGCCTCTCGAGCCTCCTTTGGCTCCGCCTCAGAGGTCCCCTTTGGCTCCGCCCCACGCGGCTCCACCGGCCTCCCCAGTGGCCACTCCTCCTCCCAGGCCCCCTGAACCAGTCCTTGCCCCACGGCCACCTCCTAGGCCACCTAAACCTGTCCCTGTCCTGTGGCAACCTCCCAGACCTCCTGAACCAGTCCTTGCCTTGTGGCCACCTCCCTGGCCTCCTAAACCTGTTCCTACCCGGTGGAGGCCCCCCAGGCCACCTGACCCTGGCCCCGTCTCACACCCCCATAGACTGCCTGTCTGCCCTCTGTGCCCCCGTGGACTGCCTAATTGCCCCTTGTGCTCCCGTGGACTACCTAATTGCCCCTTGTGCCCCCATGGACTGCCTATTTGCCCCTTGTGCCTCCTTGGACTGTTCCTGTACCCCTTGTACCCCCTTTGGTCTGTCTGTTTTCCCCCTGTTCCAATCCCTCACCCCTTGGACATTTATTTGTGTTTGTTGTTCTTGTTGTTTTCTTTAGGACCGTCTGGAACCCGGTCCTTTTGAGGGGGGGTTATGTTCCCTGTTGTCTTTTGTGTTTTGTACTGTTATTGTGAAGTTTTGTTTAGTTTCTGTTTTGGTTTTTGTAGTCCTTTTGTAGTTTCTCTTATGCTGTCATGTTCTCTGTTGTCTTTTGCTTCTGTGCTTTTATGTTGAAATTTAGTTTAGTTCCTGTTTGGTTTTTGTAGTTCTTTTTATGATTGGTTTTCCACTGATTGTTTCTCCTTCCCTGATTGTTCCCCAGGTGTCCCTCATTCCCTTGCTTGCTCCTGTCTGTATTTAAACCCTGGTTCTTTGATCAGTCTTGGTCAATCGTTAATGTTTGCTCACGTTGAATGTCGATGTTCTGACCGTTTTGTATGTTTCCCCTGCCCGTCGTGGATGTTCCCTGCCTGTTCACTCATTTTGTTATCTCGTGTTTAGTTCCTTTTTCCCATCGTGGATCTTTCTTTTGTTCCCAGTTTATCTGTTTTCACGTTGTTATTAATAAAACCTGCATTTGGATCCGCACCTCCTGTCTGCATTCCTGCATTCGTTACAACAACATCATATAATCAACACTATACCACTAATGCTGTCGATTGAGTTTAACTTTTATTGAACCCGGATTAATCCACAGGAACTGCACTGCACTTCAGTTAAGACTTTCCTGTTAGTTTCTTTCTCAGAATAAGCTTTAGCACATTTGTCAGCGTAATAAATAATGTATCATATTTTTTTCAGGCGAAACTAAGGAGTTTAAGCCTAAACATACCTTACTACCAGTACAGGGTCTCTTTAGAATGTACGCTTCCTATGTCGAGTCTACACTGTAAAATTTCCTGTAAAAAAAACTGTAATCTACTGGCAGCTGTGGTTGCCAGCATTATACTGTAAATATATGGTGTGTTACCGTTCTTGAAATTAACAGCTAAATACTGTATTTGTCAACAACAGTTTACATCTGTAAGTTAGAAGCATAGAGCTGTTACCGGTAAATTAAATACCAGTCACAACCCCATAATCACAATTGTAAATGCATATTACACCATGCACTTTCTGTTTGTATATGTGGATTACAAAAGATAAACAAAGCCAAGTTATGAATGTTTTTTTATTCTGAAACCACAACATATTTATCAATATGCACTAAAACAGGCAATAAATAAAAGTATTCAAATAATATTCAGTGCTGTGGTGCAACAAAAAAGCACCCATCAACAAATCAAAATACACAAATGACTTAAGTAAAAAGCAGAACATTTATCAAAACAAAACATTAGAAATTACTTACCTTTATAGAAAATACAAATCTACTGTCAAATCAGGCTTCAGAAAACACCAGCCCATTTTTATATCAAAACAAATGGTTTATAAAATACAAATCAGTAAAAAAATAAAATCATCCTTCAGCAACACTCCAGCCCACCATATTATGTGAAAAACAAACTGCATTGATGGGGAGTGTCAAATACATTTTGAATGAAGTCTCACAAGTCCATCAGTTTTTTTTAAAGAGATTTGATACCTCTGTACTGACAGTTACAGTCTTCTTCTGCAGAGTTTTTCCATTTTTTTAGACACCACTTTTCCCCGTGCAGCCTTGATCCAGCCTTTTCCGAATTTATTCCAATAAAGCATCTGAAAAATAAAAGGCAAAGATTTTCAGTGAACAATAATTTTAAATTGTATACATTTTGATTATCTAAAATTTCTTCACTAATATTGTATAATTTCTGAAGACTTGGAATACACAAAACAGGTCATACAGCTTGCCAGTGAATCCCCCATATGTAAATGGGGGGGGGACAGAACTCAAATATGATGAAATATGATGTCTGTTTGTCAATACAATGTAGTGAATGGAGACTAAAATATGAAGCTACAAAAAGGACATAAAAGCATTTTAAAGGTAATCCTTATTCACCTTTCAGAATTTTCCTTGACGATCATGATTTCAAGATCAATTACACTTCCTAGCACTCCGAGTATGTGTCAAATAAGTGTAATCAGGACTGAAATCATGATTGTGCCTGGAGACTGCAATGGTGGCGTAGTGGCTAAAGCACAGGGTTGTTAATCAGGGCATTCATTCTGTTAATCAGAAGGTCATTGGTTCGAACCCCACAGCCACCACCATTGTGCCCTTGAGCAAGGCACTTAACTCCAGGTTGTTCTGGGGGGATTGTCCCTGAAATAATTGCACTGTAAGTTGCTTTGGATAAAAGCGTCTGCCAAATGCATAAATGTATGGATTACATTTATTGTGCTTTTTGTTGCTGACAGTTTGGTACATATTCCACTTGCACTGTATGGACAAACAAATATCACATCTCCATCAAAATATCTTTGTTGTATCCCATGTTTGAGATGACAAAGTTGAGTAAATGAGATAATTATTAAATGGAGAACTATTCCTTTAAGTCAACATAGTAATATTAACATATTAATGAAAATTAAACAAATAATAAAATAAGTGCAAGCTTGTTACCTTTGAAGGAATTCCAGTGTGGATGCTGCTTCCTCTTGGTACTGCAAATTAAAGATGTAATACAAAGAAAACAATGCAGCAATTCCAGTGACAAAACTTGGCTGCACACCCTCACAGATTATTCGGCCTTCCAGGCTGATCTTCCGTAATTTTTCGCTGATCTTCATCCATTGCCCCGGAATATCACATGGACCTTAAAGGAAAGGATAAATATGAATGTGTAATCTATGTTCAAAGGACAGCTGGGTGTACATATAACAGTGAGAAAATTATGCCAGCCCTAACAATGTCACACAATGTCATGTCTTCCAAAATAACAGAACCCACACTATCTCTGCAAAGAGAATGACTGAACACATAATGTGATCGGACACTCAAATTGATACTTCACCCAAAAATCAAAATTTTCATAATTTGCTCACCATTGCGTTGCTCCAAATCTGCATTAATTTAGTTATTCAGTGGACCAGAAAAGGAAATGTAGGCAGCAAATTAGGGACTGGCAGCATCAGTTACCATTCACTTTCATTGCATCATTTTTTCAAAAATAATATTGATTGATAACTGACACAGCCAGTCCCAAGAAAGAAGGTTATATGGGTTTGTTACAACATGTCTGTGATTACATTATGACAATTGAACACAGACAATTCACAGACAGTAAATTCTAGAAAGAGGGACACAAAGGTGGATCTTTTCCTGATAATAAAAATGTGTCAGACTGTGAGCTTTGTTTTAGTGAAACAAAATGCAGACGTATCTAATATGATATACTAACCAAGCAAGGATCAAACGAGGAGTCACAGGCAGGTTACCGTCTTCTCAAGGTCAGCAGGATTTGTAGACATCTCTTTGTAAAGATAACAATTTAAGACCCAATGTGCTACTGCTAATACTGTACCAAGGCAATAGGCCTGTTATATTCCAAATATGAATATTTTATTCAAAAATTATAATTGTTTCACCCTAAACACATATGCCACAAAAGATGATATTTTGCTGGAGATGTAATATCTGTTTGTCTATACAATGCAAAAGAAGAGAATGACCCAAATTTCAAACATCAAAATAGATATAAATGGAGGATAAAAGTATTTAATATGAGTCAAGTGGTTTAACCAGTCTTCCAAAGTGATTTAATTGGTTTTGGGTGAGAACATATACATTTCATTTATCTGACACTTTTATCCAAAGCAACTTGCAATTGTTATGTATGTCAGAGGTCGCACGCCTCTGGAGCAACTAAGGGTTAAGTGTCTTGCTCAGGGACACAGTGGTGTCCCACAGTGGATTCGAACCCAGGTCTCTCACACCAATGGCATGTGTCTTATCCATTGCGATAATTTACAGCGCATTGCTATGAGGGCTCTATTACAGGACACACTCTGAACTCTGTGGGAATGAATGGCATTCCTGTGAAGTGTAATATGACACCAAAATTACCCGTAACATCTCCAGATAACACAAACTTGTTTAAAATGCATGATTTTGCCTGACTCGTCTGTGATCCGACGCATAAAATTGAAAAATTACTTTTGATTCTAACTTATTACAATTGCTGTTTCCCTCAGTATATTTTCAGTCTGTGTATACAGGACATTACGGAGAAGTTTGCAGCTCAACGTCTGACAACACTTCTGCTGCGAAACAGGAAATGATCAACGTTGACCCAGAGCTATGGGCCGCCCACAAAGATGAGGCTGGCCTTATTGACGTAAGACCATATGTTGTCAAACTCTGATCTAACCTACCAGTATAGCCTACTGCAAACAGTATCCACTTTCCAAACAAAGTTACAGCTTTGCCTGTAACAAGGTATTTTGAAACACAATCACTCATCATATAAATCACCGATTAATCCTATGAAGAAAGCTAATAATACATGGCGATTAAACACAAGATTTGAAAATGAATGCCATTGTCACCAGTGGTGCCGGATGTGTGCACTACTATTAACTAAATTCCAGCAGACCACACTCATTTTACTATTATTAATTTGTGTTAATTCAGTGTCAGTTATGCCAATTAGCCGCTGTTCACATTCACATATGGAGGCCAATAGTAACAGAATTTAGAGACTCGCCTGCTGTGTTCTCTGCTGTAGTGCACGCTACTTTGAAGGACACCAAGCTGCCACCTGTCTATTGCAATATGCTGACGACATTCTGCTTTCCAGCCCGGACATCAAGTCATGCACAACCGCTTCAACTATTGTGTGCAATGCATTAGCGAAGGCTGGCTTCAAGACATCAAAATAAAAGATGCAATGGGTGAACTGAACTATCAATCTGGGTCATGAACTACAGAAAGGAACAGTACGTCTCTCCACAGACAGAGTGAAGATGATTAATACCTTCCAACACCCTAAAACATAGGCTCAAATGCAAAGCCTATTGGGTTTAGTGAACTATTGTCAAGCATGGGTGCCAAACTGCTCGTTATATGACAAAATCCAGAGAGAAGCAACACTCTCAAGGGCTGAGGAACCTATCAAGTGGACTGCTGAAATGGACATTGCTAACATACCACGATGAACCCTTTCATCTGTACGTGCACGAGGCGACAGGCACAGCAGCAGTGATCCTCGCTCAGTCCCATGGCGGAACATATAGACCAGTGGCGTACTTGTCAAAAAATTTTAGAGGCAGTCGCCAAAACCTCCCTGCATGTTTGTGAGCAGTGACTGCTGAGGCGTTGATGGTACAACATGCAGAACGTATTGTTCTCTCACATCCATTAGTTGTGCACACCTCTCACCAGGTAGGAACTATTATGCACAACATTACCACATGACAGCACAACATTGATCGGGGTATGAAGTCATTTTATTGGCTACTGCTAATCAGACCATTAAACCAACCTCCGGTGTACACGCCCCGACTTTCACATGATTGCATTGATCGACTTTATGCAGGTCGGATGTTTCATCATCCGCCCTGGAGGAGGGGAACCATTGGAACGTTGATGGGTCCTGTTTGGTTAAGCTGTAATGGAACTTCCAAATCAAATTATTGAAGCTTATTCGCTCCCATATAAATCTGCACAAGCTGCTGAGTTGTTTGTGTTGATCAGAGCATGCCATTTGGCTAAAGTTAAATCAATCGATATATACACAGACTCGAAGTATGCTGATGAGGTAGCAAAGTGGGCTGCAAGGGAAGTTATGGTAAGCCCAGAGCTGAATCAAGCTGAAGAGACTTTTTCCATGATATAATCGATACTGGTAAAAGACAATGACAATTGTTACAGGTAAATCCATCTGAATCTGACAACATTGGGCCTCAAATTAAGTGAAATCAAACTTATTGCATAAATGGGGTACAAAATGCAGTAAAATGTATGTCTTGTGTCTTAATGGGCGCACAGAACAACAGACACAAGCCTACGCAGCAGGGGCCATGCATGGAGGGCCCACAGATCGGGCGGGATGAAGAATCATCCCGTTGGCCTGCCTGAGGAGGTCTAGCCTCAGCGGAATCGGCCATGGGGCAGATTGCATCATCTGCATCAGTTCTGGAAACCACGTCTGGTTTTTCTAGAGAGGGGCTACAAGGAGCACTGCACATTTCACTTCCCTGATCCGACTGATGACCTGAGGTAGCATCGCGATCGGGGGAAAAGCATACAAGGGGCGGCTTGGCCAGACTTGGGCGAGCGCGTCCGTGCTCTTTGAGAAGAAAAGGGGGCAGTGCGCATTTTCCCTGGAGGCGAAGAGGTCGACCTCCGCCTTGCCAAAGGTTTGCCATAACCACTGAACCGTCAGGGGGTGGAGAGACCATTCTCCTGGGAGAACCTTGTCTCTGGACAGCTAAGGTTTGCCATAACCACTGAACTGTCAGGGGGTGGAGAGACCATTCTCCTGGGAGAACCTTGTTTCTGGACAGCATGTCCGTCAAACGATTTCAAAGGATGCTCGGTCTCATGGCCTCGGCATCAGCTGTACTCCAGCTAGGATTGTTGCACATGCGCCCTCTCCAACGCTGGCTCAAGAGCCGTGTCCCCACTCACACGTGGCGCTCGGGCCACTTTTTAATCAGAGCAAATCACGGCTTTATAAAAGCCCTGACGCCCTGGAAAGCCGTCGACTGGTATCGAACCGGCGTGAGTCTGGGCGTGAACACACGGAGAAAAATGATCACGACAGATGCCTCCAAAATAGGATGGGGGGCCCTTTATGAGGGCAGGCCTGTCTCCGGCTTTTGGTCAAACCCGGAATGTAGGAGAGACCTCTCGAGAGGGAACTAGGAGTACGACCGATTTAAGATGGCGGCCGTATTTCTTAGTGCGCCGCAGCCAATAGGGCATCTAGTCTCTATATAATCTCTATGAGTATAAGTCTGGGTGCGTTCCATTAAAGGTGCAGTATGTAAGATTCAGAAAACCATGTTATTATGACACCTGTGGCCGTTAAGTGAACTGCATACAGCTACATGTTGTTCGTGCTCGTGCACACACTCCGGCCAAAACAATGACGAAACGTACTTTTCTTTGCATGATACATTGACTTCATTTATACCTTAGCCTATGTCAGTGTTAGCTAGCTAGCCAGCTTTATCAACAGCTGTTAGCAAAATTTGGTGGATGATGACAGTAGCTGTTTATAAAATATACTGTACATTATACATTGACACTATTCAGTACTGATGTGATTCCATCACAACTGTCATTTTGCTATATCGATGTGCTATTGTTTTATAATAATATAATTTACTGTATAACCAAGTTACGTTACACTAATGAATGGGACTTTTTGCATTATCTTGAACATTGTCTATCATTCATTTCGTGTGTTATTGTAATTTAGCTAAAATTACACTGAAGAACACTAATTCAGGGTCTGTTTTGATCCCCAAAACTGAACGAAAGTCCCTGCAGCGTTACAAGCCGCTCGCACTTTGGCAAAAAAGGCGAATATTACACGAAAATTGTTACATATTGCATCTTTAAAATAACATTAAGAAGTTATCGTCCCTAAGCCGTATTCCATTCGTAAACTTTACCATCCACTGTGAAAGCTTTGGAGTGCTGAAAATAGTGGGGCTCTAAAATAAAGGCTCTTTTAAATTCTGTTTGGAACGACCATACAGCATAATGATTGTTCTCCCTTCGAAGTGCCATCTGCAGGCATCATTTAAAACGTCTGGAACGCAGGGTTAGTCATATAATTTGAAACAACGGCGCGAAGGGGGAAAAAAAGGTGCCTGTCGTTGTTCCTGCCATGCTATTCATTTGGTTAGGCATTAGGGCGGGGTTAAGGCAAGGCAGTCATCGGCTGCTTGCCTGAATATAAATCATGGCAGCTTTGAACAACGGGCTCGCGAACTAAATGAACACTCGATGCTATGACCAGAAGAGGGCGCACACGACAAACCAAAACAATGAGCACATGGTGCTGGTTGGGTACTGCCTCAATGCTTCATTGTGTGCAAAGTTACAGAATATTACACCAGTCTTCTACACATCACCAATCTGCTGTATTTAAATGACATATTCAGCGTTCTATCAAACCACACTAAGTAAAACAGTGTGCGGTCGTCAGCTATTTTGAACTTTTTTGAAAAATAAGCATTGTTCAACGTGAACATGATGTTTGGATTTTAGCTTTTTTTCCGCCTTTCAGTAAATGTAAAATATTACTCGGAACAGTGTCAAGGCTGAATGTCGTAAAAGCAGATGCAGATGGAAATACCCGCCCCTCCACCCCCGCCTCCTTCATCTCACAATGAGCAGCTTGCTGGCCTACTGAGTCCGATACACTTTCACCTTTCAAGGATGTTTGATCGTGAAGGAAAGCATGCATCCGACATGCTGTTGTTGCCTTAAACCCGAAGGGATACCTGAAAGCAGCGAAGAACTTCTTATATATAACAGATACATGTCGGAAGTCCTCGTTGCATACAGGAGGAACTGATAAAGGTAACCATGGTCCCTGTTTATCCGCTTTATCATCAGTTCAGTAAGGTGCTACATGTTATCAGTGCAGCTGTGGTCTGTCGTTATAAATATCACGTCACTATATGGTTTCCCATCTTTTAAAGACTATCCAAACTTAGTGTAACGTACTGCTTCAACTGAACATTTAAATAAATGTGATTGATGTTTTAATGTTACTGACAGTTTATATTTACCTGAAAATATGCTTGAAGCACCCACTCTTGAATAGACAGAAACTGTGCACACGTATCAGACTTTAAATGTTAAGACGTAATGATGATTATGCAGATTAAGAATATTTTGTGTACATGATTATAAGAAATCCAGCTTTGTAATACCCACGATCTGCATTTTTGGTGCTTGATTTGGGTTCAGAATTGGGTTTAGGTATTTGCAAGTCACTTGTAAACTTAATTGATGCATGGATTTAAGCTTGTTCTTAAAATTCCTTTTAGAGTAAAAGTCTGACTGACAGCCAAGAAATTTGCTTCGAGAACCAGCTGTGTAATAATTCCCTAGAGAGTAAAAGGGCATATCAACAGGACGGGGAGGGGCATGACCCAATAAAATAAAATATATATATATATAGGAAGAGAGAAGAGTTAATCTTAATTTCCTGTAGTCTATATCATTATTGTGGTCTTTGTTTGATGTTGGTTTCCTGTTTGACCTTTAGAGACAATGTGCATAAACAGATGGATAAAGAAATGATGTAAAAGAGAGCAGGGAAGAATTATTGAAAAATTATTCCGATTTTAGATATGCCGGGAGAAACAATACATGGGTAAAGTAAGTAAAAGGACCTCCGCCCCTTTTCTATTAATCTGATTATCTGTCACCTTCACATTCTCTAGACAGAGTTCAAACGTTCCGTGGTCACACTCATTTTAACATAGATCATAAAACTCAAAAGCTGACCACAAATAAATAGCATGCCCTTTCCTCAGAGCCACATTTAGACTGGTTTGCCTTGTGTTACAGACTTGAGTGCATTTTACATGCATATAGCATATGTGAGAGAATATGTTTGTGTGCATACTCGCTGTTAGAGTAAATGTTGCTAATTAGAGATGCCTAAAACGAAGCCTTTAAGACCCAGCAGAAGCATCTGTCAGTTGGGAAATAACTCAAAAGCGCTAATCACATTGGCTAGCGCTCACATGTCACATTACCCATTTATATTCAGCAAATCAGTTTGGGTGCACGCAGACAACGTGATTATAATAATAATAATAATAATTATTATTATTATTGTTGACAAAATGCAGTTTACCTGAGATAAGATGTGGGCAAATAGAGAAGTCATCTTTGACTATTGTAAAGTAATGTTGTATGGAACAGATGGAAACATTTAAAATTTTGATAATATTTTGTGAGTTTTTAATCTCAAACCTCTTTATTGTTAGTCTTTTTCACTGAAACACTGAATGACCAATAATGTCTCATGTAATACCACCAGAAATCTGAATGGGACAGACATTTGGGATTTCTATCACAGAGTCATGTGTGTGACAACAATAATCTTATGGCATAGTATACAGTACATCTAAACAATTATATTGTTTTTTACTTATCCATGTTTTTTGTTTGGCCATTATACTGAATTTAGTTTAACGGTAATGGTGATGTTTGTGACATACCCTCAATTTTTTAAACCTTAACGAGAGAAAAACTGAAATTATGTTGTTTGGACCGAATGAAAACAGCGATCTTGACTTTGACCTAGGCTTTTTTGCCCCATACAGTATATTGTGTGCTAGGACCTTAGGTGTAATATTTGACAGTAGCCTAAAATTTGAAAACGCATAAACGCTGTAGTTAAATCTTGTTTTTATCAACTTCATCTACTGGCGAAAGATAAGTCCTTCCTGTACATGACCAATTTCGTGAATCCGTGAAACCGTGATTCATGCCTTTGTTTCATCGCGTCTGGATTATTGTAACTCGTTTTATTTTGGAATCTCCCATTCTTCTCTTTGCCATATTCAATTAGTCCAAAACGTGGCTGCCAGATTCTTAAAGGGGAAACGTAAATTTGACCACATTACACCAGTCCTGATTTAATTGCATTGGCTCCCAATCAAATATAGGATTGATTTTAAAATGTATTATTTGTGTTAAAATCCCTAAACAATCTGGCCCCACAATGTCTCTCTGAGTTGTTGCACCCTCACAGACCATCTAGATCTCTTAGATCTAGTGGTCTTGACCTGCTTACTATCCCTAGATCCAGACTTAAAAATAGAGGAGACCGTGCATTTGCAGTTGCCGGTTCCAAGCTCTGGAACAGTCTCCCGACTCATATTAGAACTGCCTCTCCTATTTCGGTTTTTAAAACTCATCTATTCTCTTTGGCTTTTAACCTTCCTTGAAGCTTCTCTGTTCCTTGTGAGTGCATCTCAATCTCTGCTTGTTTGGTTTGTATACTTTTGACTTTACAGTACTTTGGTCAACCTTGGTTATTTTTAAATGTGCTATATAAATAAGTATTGATTGATTGATTCCCCTGTGTATGTGTGTATAGACAGAATATTCTTATTTTTGTGTTCTGTATCTGTGTTTATCTTAGCCTGCAGCAAAATAATTTTATTATAAAACATAAACAAAGATTAAGAAATTATTTTTGTGCATTCACATGCAACATGTAGGCTTCAGTCTGTATTCTGTTTTCCTGGTTTCTCTTACCATTAAATGCAGTACAGTTACTTGTGTGGATTGCAATATGCATGTAATTATATGTAGATAATAGGTAATGCATAGTAAAAACAGTCTTATTTTATTATGCCATATAATAGTGTAAAACCTATGCAAGTCTTTATACGTAAGGCCCCTGCTCTGCTGTCTGCCTTTATATTCCCTGTGAGACAGAAAACAGACAGTGTGTGGCGTCTTCAAAGAGTGAATTATTGTTAACCAAACCGACAAACATCAATGTGAGCTATGCTGGAACAGACCTAAGCAGACAATTTCTATGATTTAGCATTAGAATTTACTGTAGTCTTAATAATCACATTACTGCTTCCAGCTTGCTCTATAAATAATAGGTATGTTTAACCACCTCAACCATGTTATTTTAAATGTTTACCAAATGATAAGTTTCCTTTACATTAGTATATTTCTGGAGTCACAAAACTGACAGGTCTAATTAAAAAAATTAAGTTAAACACAATTTGTTCTATGTTTCACAACATTCAGGCATTGAGATTATGGCATCGGGTTCATTACCAGTGGCTTAGTTTTGGCTGAGTGACCTGTACACTGTCGTTGTAAGGATTAAATATCATTGAATTTCCTGAGTGAGCGTAAACTGTTGGCATGCCCCCTGGTTTACCCTTGAGATCCAGTTGACAATGTCTCTCTTGCTCTCTCACTCTCAATCTCTTTCTCTTGTTGTGTGTGTGTGTGTGTGTGTGTGTGTGTGTGTGTGTGTGTGTGTGTGTGTGTGTGTGTGTGTGTGTGTGTGTGTGTGTGTGTGTGTGTGTGTGTGTGTGTGTGTGTTTGCATGTTGGTGTAGATTTTCCCATGGGACGGAGCAGCAGAAATTCAGAGGGGTGGAAATGTTCAGAAAAAGACCTCCTCCAGGTAAACTATTGGTTACTCTCCCTGAGCATACACCTTTTCATTTAATTGCCATTTTGTGCTCTAAATATATAAAAACAAACTTTAGCCTTCATGTGTGCAGAAGCAAATATTTGCTCAATTCTAATTTCAAAGGCCTTCAACCCTCATCTATAGCCATTTTTTCCACCATCGGGCCTAACTGTTCTTGTTTCGAAACTGTGCCGTTACATGCCAGTTGGTATGGTTTTGGTTTATTTTCCACTATGGTGCTTGAATGTACCTAGATACAATAGCTAACTATGTCGAGAAGTCCGTGCTGAGAACGGTTTGTAATCGTGCTGTGCAGAACAGTGCTCAAGTGAAAATGCAACTGGAACCATTCCTCACAGTGATCAGAACCGTTCGGCCCAATGGTGGAAAAGGGGCCATGACGCGTTTTCCTAGCTTGCGCAATGATGGATAGGAAGGTTAGCCTCTTTATTGCCCCGAACTAATGTAAGATATGATATATCATTTTCATGCTTAAATAAATAAAAAGTCATAATATATTGTTCTCTTGAAACATTTATTCCATGTGTCATTAATTGTACTTAAATCAGTCCAAAATTGGTTTATGTGGACTTCAAGTTCCTTTTTGTTTGAGAGACTTTATATGACGTCTTTGACCTCTACTGTATTATTTAATTTTGTTATATTATGTGGAGGAATATGATTTGAATAAGAGAGTGTGGTTAACAATTAATAGGCTACTTCATATAGATATTAGCATCCACAAAGAGGTAATAATATAGTTCTGTTTGTAAATGAGTGGCCATGGGTGTCATATCGATCTAAAGCTTGGATCGTGTGTGTGTGTGTGTGTGTGTGCATATGTGTTTTCACTGTGTTGCAGTACAGCATCAAAAGTTATTTAAACAAATACTGCTGCACACCAGGGTTGTTTTTTTAGCATAGACAAATAGGGTGCCTATAGGGCGCCAAAATTGTCAGAAACGACCCTGCTGCACACGCACGTGAGTTTGTATATGCTGGAGCATAGTTTTCAGCAAAAAGGAGGTTTCCTTGACACGAGACTGCCCCTCCTCTCCACACGCCTTCAGATACATACAAACATTGCACGTGTACAGGCACCTGACTAGTCCAGATCTCGCTTTCTGTGTGCCACCCCTTCTTACCCCTCCTAACCCATCCTACAATAAAAGGTATGAAACTGCCTATCCATCTGGAGCCATTTAGGCTCTGAATCTTATTAGTCTATGGATGTTTCATTGCCAATGGAGCAAGCATGGTGGTTGGTGGCTCATGCATCTTTCAAAGCTCTGCAGTGTCAAGTTGCCCCGGCAACCTCATCAGTGGGATCCTATTGGGCACATCCTTGGCCAATAGGAAGCCTTTCTGATTATGTCATATAAAAACAACATCGTGCTTTCAGTGGCGTTGTTCAGTGTTTTTAAAAGAGAGTCCAGTGATTGTTGTTTTTATATGATGTTGTAGTCAGTCCTCAGACGATTTTAGAGGTATTCAGTTTATTAATATCAGTCAATTAATGTTGGTCAATGTAGTTTAGAGGCCGTATTAATTTAATTTAACATTTAAGTCAAAAACACGCATTAGGGGCAGTTCAGACCAAACACTTTCTTGCGCCAAAAAAAAAAAAAAAAGAAGAAGAAAAAAGACGCAATTGAACAGAACGCAAGTATCTCGAGACGCGTTTTTAAAGTGAAACGGCATCTAACCGCGGCGCTCCAGCACGAGACTATGCGTTTAGAAACGTCCGTTTTGCGCATGTTTACATACGACGGATGCATAAACGGGTTTGATGTGAACGGCCCCTTACACAAGGATGAGGGAAAACGCAGTTGTCAAAGAGAGAATCTGAAATGTAGAAAGTTACTTATGTTGATTGATGCCCTGACTGGATATGGGATCAAAGTCATATTAATTACAAATTCAGATTAGTAGTGTTTTAAAATAAGTAACAGTTCTGTTCCATTAAACTGGTCTAGATCACCCCATATGACCTCAACGGCTATGCGGCAAATTAAATGGGGGAGGTTTCGTAGTGAATACACTCTAATTTAACGGTCGCGTCAGTAATTGTATCTCTTCCTCTCACTTTATGTCATTTGGCGCTGGTCTGAAGCTGCTGCGCACGTGCCTCCGTCGCTACGCGCGTGCCGACTGCTGCGTACGCAGAGTAATGTAAACGAAACGACGGTGGACAACATGACTATCCCGAAAGACATCCCGGAGAAGTGGTTTCCAATCATTCTCCCTCTGAAAAGGAAGAAAGAGGGATTATCCAGCTCTACAATAATAAGAAAAGGAGCAGGTACATGTACAATTTGTTGTCAATAAATTTGACATTTTCTAAAATGTCCATCTTTGTCTTGCCATGGTGAATGCAGGACTAGCTGGTTATTTGTATTCTTGTAAAGTATATAAAGTGTATTCATTCCTAGTGTAATATAGGTCATTTGAACAGTTTAAAAAAATATTTAAAACATTATTTTTTTTATAATTGTTGCAACATTGTTTCATCCTCCTTGAACACACCATCCTGTAAATAAAGACATTGTGCTCTTTCATTGGTGTGTTTATTCATTCACTATTTCACCTTCATGTTTCCCAACATCACTCCAATGTCAGATAATAACTTCTGTCCCTCTGTGTGAGTGAGAGTGTGCTTGTATTTCCCATTTTTCTATCACCTTGTGTGTGATTTTGATATGAAAACCTACATCATGTTTACCCCAGTCAACACTCCGTAATAACTAGTCCTTCACACTGCACATTACATATTCAGTCATTTGTCCTGCGTACCATTTACTTCAATTATATATCATTCTGTATGGTCAGAAAGTCTTGTTATTGATCTTGTAGCAATGACTGCATAACCGTAAATTTACACGGAGAGAAAGTTTATATGCACATTAGTTGTCTCTAAAGGCTGGAGGATATAGCTAGAATGAATTTTTCAGACCATTTTCTCATATGCAATTTTCTTCCCATGCCTGTTACTTTATATGTTTGTTTTACAACGTAAAGATCTGATATCACAAAGTGAACTGCTGATCAGCATGAGATTAGATAAAACTGGCCCACTGTAATGCGATGCGCGTATACTGCAACTTTTTGCACTGTGTATATTGTTATGTTGCATTGCATCCCACATTGATTTGAGTTTATTTTCAAGGAAGTCAGCCAACCACTCTGCAGAACCACATATTTCAAGACAGTGCTTTTTGTTATTAAAATTTTTCACCACTGCAGATTGAGTTAGACGTTATGTGCTCTTTTAAAGGTCTGGGGGATTTCTAACACTCTTTGGTCTGCTTGATCTGTATGTGTTACCATTTACACTTGGAATAATCAGTGGCAGATTTTAAGTGTACAAAAAGGCTTATAGGCTTGAAAGTCTGACTGGTTTATTTATGTCACATTCCTTATAACAATATGTTAAGGACAGTGTCAACAACATCATAAACGCTAACAGTCATCGGTCAGTTAGTGCCATCTAAAAGTGTCCAGTATGACTCATCAGAAGGGGTCCTTTGTGTACAGGTAAACAAGAAAAAATCAGCAGTTTCGTTTTAAGTATTGTGGAGGCCCACACAGCACCCTTGCTGTCTTAGCTGTACTATGATCAGCCCTCAAACATTTCAAAAGTGTTTAGTAATTGTGTTTCCTTATTGAGTTATAAATGAGCTGACCATAAAGTGCTGTAAGTGATTTTTTTTTCATGGAAAGGTATGCAAAAATATGTACTACTCCCTGAAAGATATTAATAAAATAAATGCTGTGCGATATCTCACCTGTCACTGTGACAGAACTAGACTCCGTAAGCAGCAAACAAAAAATGTGTCTGTGGGCCGTGATCTCTGAAGCTTTCTGCCTGTCAGTTATTTTTTAGGTTCTCAATAGTGTTGTTGTTGCAGCGAATTATTGAATCTTACAACCATTGTATTGCCATGTTGCCCATAACAGTAGTCAGTTGAGGGTCCTATTTTGCTGCTGTTGTTTTCGAAAACTTTTTTCTGATTGATATCAGTCTCAATAAAGCTGATTTGGTATCTTTGGTGTGCAGGGTTATGGAAAGAGAGGGCATGGCTAATTGGCTCAGCTTGTGGAAATTTCTGAACGGCTAAAATCGCTTACAGCACTTTTAAGTTGACATGGAAGGCCAAGAAATAGCCAGTGGAACAAGCCACAGTAAAGAAATGTCTTTGAATGGACCTTTCCATGGGTATCCATTTTCAGATATTACTTTCTTGTTGTTCTTTTATGTGAATGTCTCCGCTGTCTAATCTGAATCATTGGTGACTTCTTAGTATTTATAAAGATATATTGTTAACCTGCATAACTATCATATGTCTGCAGCATTTTCCGGCAAAAAATGGTGGTGCTGGCCAACATGTCCGGGGATGATAACATCAAATTGGATCAAATCTGGTCATTTCATTTTGGTGTATATTTTGTGCCGTAACGCTTTGAACTATGCATAATAATGTGATATAATAATGACACAAAATGGCAATTGTTTGTGCTATATAGGTTCTTTTCTATTTAAAAAAATGGCTGGTATGGAATAATTGTCCAATTAAAAAAACATTCACCTGGGAGCAAAAGTGGGCAAAGCAAAAAACTAAACTAAATTTTCCACATGTCCTTTAGTTTACAAAGCAAAATTAAAATGACAAAAATCGTTAGATCATGTCTAGGGCTGTGCGATATGAATAATATGCTTCTATATGACACACGCATCTGTGTTTCATGTGAGTGTTGCGTGAGCTTTCTCTGGAGCACCAAGAGCAGGTGAGTCTAGAAGGCTTCCCGAAATTTACAGGAAAGCCAGAGCAGGATCACTCATGCTACATGATCACTCATGACGCAGGGTAAATTCTGAAGAGAAAAAACAATTTCCACAGAAAGGGACGACTCCCAAACAAGCCAAGAACATAAAGAGGAGCTTGCTATTAAAACAGGTGCGACATCTGGTGTGGGTTCAATCTATTTTACCTCTTCAAAATTAAGCAAGCAAAAGAATATTATAAAGGCAAAAGATGTGCATTATTTCAGTCATTTATGTTTTCGCAAGAAGGGTTCTTAATTATTTATATTTATTTTCTAAAAGTAGTATGTACATAATTTTGGTTATTTTCTGCAAGAAGTGTTTATTTTCACTTTGGGAAGATCTTGAATTTCTTTAGTAAAGTTTTTAATAATAATAGGACCAACAACATATCAGACCTATATGTGGTATAATGTGAAATTTAGCATCATGGTAACAATTTAAAACCAAGTTGAATGTTTCTTCTTTTATTATTTTACTTGTCAATTGTCAATTCCAAATAAAGTGGGCACGTGAGATGGGAATAATGCAGAATGCTTTTGCCAGTCTGTGGTATAAAATGCTCTGTAGTCATGGATTAGAACTCTGCAAGCTTTGGGAAAGTTTAAGCCTCCGTGGCAGCGAAGCACTGTAATCGCTGGGATGGTATCACACTGTGCATTTGTAGCATCAACTAAAGAAGTAGCTGATGCTTCGTGTTAATATTTTTACTGGACATTGTGTCTAACCATATATGAATTGTCGGACATTTTAACAGTCAAAAAACTGTATTTACCGGCTAACGGAAACCCTGGTCTGTAGTGCCTTTATATTTGCCATAATCATAATAATCATTGTTTTCCAATTAGAATCAGTTAGAATTTAATGATTTGAGGGAGATTAGTGATTACTCATTGTCATCGCTGTGGATCATCCATGCCATTGCAGTGATAGGTGTAAGTGACTCTTTGTTGCTTTTTATGTAAAATATTAAAATGTCAACACTTTAATGTCTTTAATTTAATTTGCGGCTAATATGAGAAATATCTTCAAAAAAATCATATTTGTTTTGCAGTACACTGAAAATCCTAATAAGTTGTCATTACTCAACTGAGTATATTTGTTTGTTCAGTTGAATTAAGTAATGCGTCTCCAAAATGTGTGTAGTTAGGTTCACTTAACTTGGTGATCATATAGAACAAACTTAAATATTTAAATGAAGGTAACAAGATGCAAGTAGACTTAACTCAGACTTACTATTTAAGTGTTGTTTCTACTTAATTCGTTTAATTCAAATTTAGTTCTTACAATGACACAGCTTAAAATAAAGAAGGTTATAATTGATTCTAGGTCAATCATTAAATAAAAATTTCTCCATAGAAATGCAAGGAGAACTGAGTTAGAAATGGTCTAACTTGACTAAAGGTGACACATCACCATAATGTTGACAACTATATGCAACAAAACAACATGAATAATACAAAAGAGCTAAAACCTCTGAGTTCTTAATAACAACTATTTAAATTCCCCCATATGTTCCCTTTGAAAGAAGGGGAACATAAATAAATAGAAAACATAAATAAATAAGGCATCATGGATATTCACCATAGATATTTGAGTTATGATCCCAAAACCTGACATTTAAAGTAACGTTTAATTAAGACAACTTGATTTTTCCAGTAAAGGCAACATTAGGGTTTACAGTGTACAATAGTTGTTGTCAACAATACTGTAAATACTGATAGCAAGTACATACTCTGTAGTTTGGAATAATGTACAGATTTGACTGTTTCAGAAGGAAATTGGTTCTTTAATTTACCAAAGGGGCATTCAACTGATCACAAAACATAGTCAGGACATTACTGATTTAAAAAACAGCACCATCACTATTTGCAAAATGTCATTTTTTATCAAATCTAGACAGGCCAAATTTCTGACAGCCATCACTCCAACATCTTATCCTTAAGTAATCATGCTAAATTGCTAATTTTGTATTAGAAAACCACTTGCCATTATATCAAACACAGTTGAAAGCTATTTAGTTCATTAAATGAAGCTTAATATTGTCTTTGTGTTTGTTTTTGAGTTGCCACAGTATGCAATAGACTGGCATGTCTTAAGGTCAAAATTAGGTCAAAAATGGCAAAAAAGAAACAGCTTTCTCTAGAAACTCATCTGAAACATTGATTTGAAGAATGAAGGCTGTACAATGCAGTACAAAATGTTATACAAAACTGCCAAAAAACTGAAGATTTCATACAAAGGTGTACACTGCAGTCTTCAAAGACAAAGGACAACTGGCTCAACAAGGACAGAAAGAAATGTGTAAGGCCAGATGTAAAACTAAACAAGAGGATATGTACAGCAGAGTCTCTAGTTTGAGAAATAAAGAAATGTGAGCTGTCCTCAGCTGACAGCTTCATTGAATTCTACCCACTCAACACCAGATTCATGCACAACAGTTAAGAGAAGACTCGGGTACAAAGAAAAAGCCACTTTTGAAACAGATGATCTGAAAAGCTGTCATTGCTGCAAGTGGAGGATTTTTTAATGAGAAAGAAGTTCTGAATTTTTTTTTATAATTGTAATAGTAATTTTTCACGTTATTAATGTCCTGACTATATATTATGATCAGCTTAATGCCACTTTGGTGAGTAAAAATACCAATTTCTTTCCATAAGAGCAAAATCTGTACATTATTCCAAACTTTTGGCTACCGGTGTACTTTAATACACACATTTTATATTCAGAATCTTAGTTTTATTTATATTTTTTTCTATTTTAAGATATTTATATTCATATTCGGAATATACTTTTTTGTGTCATCTCCATTAAGTTTGAGTGTTTGATTCTCTGGTTTTGCTTTTAAGTGAAGGAACATGTTATCAATGCTTTGGGTTTCGGAATTGTGCTATTCATATTCTGCTTTTGAAAGGCACACACACACACACTTAGCTAAAATAGTCATTATGCAACATGTTTTATCCTCTGTTTATACTTAAGGCACATAGATATTTTCATCTATAGAGGGGAATGTTCTGGGTTGTATTCTGTGGGTGTCAAGAGACTCAATAGGTTATCCTCATATAACCCATATCTCATTTACTCAGAGAGACTCCTCTCTATACTTTTACACAGCTCTAAAGTGGCAAAACATGCAAGTGTCAGGCCACTGGGCACAAGAGAGAAAGAGGGATGGGTAAATGGGAGCAGACTTCAAGAGTGAAAGCAAATGGTGTAGAGACCTTGAGATACCATGAAGAAAAGTGCAACGTGAAGGACAGGTTTCTTTATTTTTTTAACAGCATGACAATGACATTCCCATAAAAGTTTAGTCACACTCAAATTCAGAAACAATCTTTGATTGGAACTGGAAAAGTCAGATCAGTCCAGGACTCACCTTCTGCTGTAAACTTTCTTTTTTTTTCACACACAGGATCAATAAAATATCCATCTATATGTTTACTGCTCCTACTCTTCCTTTAAAAAGTAAATTAGGAGAAAATAAACAACTCTTTTGGCAAAGGCAAATGCAAACCATTATACATGAAGACATGAGTGAGGATTTTGCCTCTGTCAGTTATTGGCTCACCTCAATGCTTTGCTCTGTGAAGAAAAAGTTTGATTCACTGTAGCAATTAGCTCCTTAGCAGTGGCTAATTTGAGACTGTGTCTTGTCTCTTTTAGGCATTAACTGAGACAAATGGTTTAAAATGGTGGAGACAACAAGCAAATCAGTAGTACAATACTAGGACACTTCAATGAAATAAGTACTTTTGTTGAGGCCTGATTTAAAGTTGACTTCTTTTGGCAGAAATTGATCCTGTTCTTTTATATCATAAGTGGGTAATGCTAGTATTAACTTTTATTCCTTTCACCTTAAGTGTCTGCACTATACCCTTTTATTTACACTTAAGTGGGGTAGTGTCAGAAATTATCTTTTTTTATTAAAGAAATGTTCTGGGTTCAATACAGCTCCATCTACAGCATTTGTGGCATATTGTTGATTACCACAACATTTTTAGAACTCATCCCTTGTTTATATATATATATATATATATATATATATATATATATATATATATATATATATATATATATATATATATATATACAACAGTTCGTTCCGGTCCTTGAATATGATTGGATAAGAGATGTTCCATGAGCACTGATGGTGTGACACCATCAGCACTCCGACGCTTCACTGTGTGTGTATCACTCCGCGTTCATGCTGTTCTAAACTAAAGTGTAACTGTTATGAGTTACTGGCTTTATTTTTTAAATTACATATGTTAGCCAGCAGGTGGTGGCAAAAGAAAATTTTTGTTTGTAGTATGAGCCAGATGGTGATGTAAAGTGAATCCATTAGTCATTGTTTACATAGAACTTCGCTCCGTGATCACTGGTATTACTAATACATTACCAAATCTAGGAAATAGCTTTAAACGGCTTTAATTGGACAATTTCAGGATTAAGGCTCATGTTGAGAGACACAACCGACTGATATATTACAGAACTCAAGTGCTTACCTTTTATCAGAGTTTCCACGTTGGATACACGCTGTTTAAACTGGCAGAGGACATCGGTGTTTCTATAGTGAATGACTCTTGCGGACCGCCTGCCACGAAATAGAGAGGAATACCCCCACTTGGACGTCTATTTTCCACAGAAAGCTGACAGCACTGGGTGTGGCAACAGGTGATTGCACGTGATCCATTCCATCTCTCTCTCTCAATTCAATTCAATGAGCTTTATTGGCATGACAAAGACATTTGTATTGCCAAAGCAATTACATAGATAAACATAACAGGATCTGAACAAGGACTAGGACATGAGAACAATAATAACTATAAAGAAATAACATTCAGCATTAATGCAACATTATATAGCATTGGAAACAGGGGTAGGGGATTGGGGTCAGGGGTCATCAATACATCATGTATTGTTATTTATTTTAGTTCTGGTTGTCCCTCAGGTTTCCACAGGATACTACAAATCTTGCAGCTATGTTTGCACATTCTTCTTTTTCACCTAGAATAAAACACATTTTTTGTGTCGGGGTACATTCATTGAAATCTGGGCATATGTTGTTAATTTTGTGGTACTATTTCTAAAGTGAACTTTTTGAATTACTAACAAAGTATTGGACGCATAATTTGTTTTGAACCAGCAACGGCAGATTCTGATTCATCACGTAAGAAAGTAGTTCTATGCACAAATGCGTTTTTATGACCATACTCGGGTTTTACTATTTGTTTTTTTAAATGTACTTGTTCATTGAACTGTTGTATATAAGCAATATCACACTTGCAATCGTGCTATATGGCCCTAAATCAGCACTGCTGTGATTCGGCCGCAGGCCGAGTGCCGTAGGTAATTACATATGAAGCCAAAAATACGATTACATGAAGGCGCTTATAAAGGAAGTGAATGAGGCCAGTCCATAAATATTAAAATACACACTGTTTCAAAAGTATGACCACAAGACGTAAACATAGTAAGTGTTTACATGATTTTAGTGTGATAAAATCGCCTACTAAATTTTTCAGTGTAAAGACGCAATAGTGGCAAACCCTGTAAGCCATTTTATTACATTTTAACATGCATGGAGTGGTGGTGGTGTAGTGGTCTAAACCACATAACTGTTAAACTTGTAATCAGAAGGTCGCTGGTTCGATCCCCATAGCCACCACCATTGTGTCCTTGAGCAAGGCACTTAACTCCAGGTTGCTCCGGGAAGATTGTCCCTGTAATAAGTGCACTGTAAGTCGCTTTGGATAAAAGCATCTGCCAAATGCATATATATAAACGTAAATGTAAATAATGTTTATGTCTTTTGGCTATACTTTTGAAAAAGTTTTTATTTTAAGGTTTATGGACTTGTTCCATTCACTTTGATTTCAAGCGCCTTATTGGAACTGTATTTTGTGCTTCTTTTCTTTTAAATAAACAAGGGTAGAAAAATAAACATGTTTTTGTGGTAATGAACCATTAATGGTTATGCATAGTACCTTACTGTAACTGTGATTTTTTATTTTTTTTTAAAACAAGGTTACTTTTTCATAATCAGTATTATGCTACAAATGCTGTCGATTGAGCTTAAACTTTTTGTAAAAACAAAAAAATACTTCAGTTGAATCTATTAATTTAATTGATTTCACAGTCAACAATATTACTATTGCGCATAATATAAAATATAAAAGCTGCTGAAAATAATCAGACCTTGAATAGAATATTATAAAATTAATAAAATGTAAATGTTTCTAGTTTTATTTAAAAAATTAAATAATAAAAAAGAAAATAATATTTTGCCCCAAGTTTGAAATATATGGTGCATTGTTGTCATCTTCGGATGCAATTTTGCTACATATGTCAATCACTATGAAGCTGCCTATGACCTTCCGAATAGTGTCTCTATGCCGCACTAGCTTATAAGACATGTATATGTATAATGTATGTGGCAACTGACATGCATAACTTGCTGGTCTGTTTGAATTTGCACAGATTTGTGAACTGGCATAACTGATGTCCTTGACAGTAGTGCTGAATCACAACAATAATGGCCGCAACTCTGTCAATGGCTGTTTTTTGAGAAATGTCACAAGCAGTGTTTTACCCACTGCAGCTCTTATGGTGCTGTCCTTGGCTGTGTCAGTAAGGGCACTGTGTTAAAAAGTGCTTATTGGCCAAGTTAAAGGTTCTTGCCGGCTGGAACCAGAGCCTTTGACGGGAAGAGCCATTATGTCATCGGCAGCCAATAGGCTTGTAATGCTCTCCCAGAGTCTGGCAACAGCAGTGTGGTTTTCCATCAGGACTGATAACGGAGAGGGAGAAAGGACAGGAGATAGCCACAGGGAAAGGCAACAAATTAATGTGACCTTGAGGAAGAGAGGAGAAAGTGAAAGAGCAGTGGATAAATACAGTATGGAGTGGCAGAATGATGGGGCAAGGAGGTGGTAGTGCAAGGATGGATGAGAGAATAGATACTTTTTTCTCAAAATAAAGTGATGGGATGGCAGAGGGAGTAGATAAAATAATCTTTATGATCATTTTTGTTTGTAAATGATCATGCAATAGAACATATTCTCAGTAAATGAGTAGGCTTACAAGATATCAAAATGCTACATTATAAGAAACAAATTGTTTCATGTTTTCACTTTTGACAAATGGAGATACGTATCATATATGAGGTCTGAAATCAGTCATTTTCTCAGTATCTTAAGTGTTGCTAGTACCTGTTGAGCTACAAGAACACAATATTACAGTAGTTATGACCCAGAAATTAAAATTCTGTCTCAAAAATTCTTGTTTCAAATCTATATGACTTTCTTTCTTCTGTAAAACTCAAAAGGAGACATTAGACATAATGTTAGCCTCCATCAGCTATTTTTCATAATGAAATGAAAGTGAATGGTGACTGAGGCTGTCATTCTGGTTCAACAGAAGAAAGTCATAAAGGTTTGGAATGATATGTGTGTGAAAACATTATGACTGAAATTAGATTTTTGGGTAAACTTATGTTATATATATATTATGTAATAGCATGTTTTAGTCTTTGTGCATGTGCAGTGGTCAGCAATTTAGGTAAAGGACAACAAATGTGCTGTTTTCTGTGAATGTGTCATTGGGGGCAACAGATGGTATAAAGCCAAAGGCTTCCTGAATTTTCAATATCTGGACAAAAGATAAAAGTCCACGTTAGACAGGAGAGTAGACTTATTATTACCCACGGTCATGAAACTTTAGGCCGTTCTGGAAATTGTGTTTGCTAAAATTCAGCATCTGCTCTTAAATGTACATATCCTAAAATATAATCTCACAGAGATGAACAGCAGTAAGATTAGTGCCAAAATGGTTTAGTCTGAATACACATTCAAAACAAGACATTGTTTTTTTAATAGAAAGCATTGAGGACTGGGGATTCCTAACGTCTAATGACTTTATATAGCAACTAGAACAAATCATCTGCTCCAGATGTTATACAGTGATGATGCTGCAGTTCTGCTGATCTTCGATATGACAAAGCATGAAGTCCCATGTTCTGGATTGCATGAGAGTCATTTTCTGGGATTGAAAAAAAAAAGAATCTGAATGACCTCTGTAACAGTGCGCATATCCAGTGAAGCTGGAAATCTACAGATGATGAATCAGTGGAAGAAAATTAGACATTGATCAAGGACACAAATATATTGTGGTTGAGGCAATAATTGATGACAATGTCACAGAAATGTAATGTTTCAAGTTGCAGACATGCAATTTTATAGCACCTTTAAACATGGCTGCACCACCATAGAACTAACCTGCAATTGCAAGGGAAATTAGGCTGTCTGCCATTCACAGATCAATCAGCGTTTCTTGTTGTTTTTCAGAATACAGCATTAGATGAACAAAATGTAATTTGTCTAAATGGCATCCTATGCAACACAATCCATGTTGCCTTTTACACGATGGTAAAGAGAGGGAAACAATGGCTCATATATTAAATGGATGTCCTGCTTTTAAAGGATTATACTGGGGCTAAAAAGTGGCCCTGGACTTTCTGGCTCAGAGTGCCCCACCAACACACCACACCATAAAATACTGGGTCACTGATTTCATTTTCCAGCTCAATTTCAAATTTTTGTGTTGAAAAAAAATACCTTTCAATTGACTGCTAGTCATGACAACGGTCCCCACTAGTGCAAAAAAGTTAATAAGCTAGCTCAGGCAAAAAACATGCCCATACATATTTTTCCCAACATACAGATGTTAGGTAAAAATGTACATGAAAGTACCAAGGAAAGTGTGTATTTTATGTGTTGTGACAAGTCAGCATTTCTTCAAAGTTTTTAAAAATCACCTTTGTACATATACACTAGCGGCCAAATGTTTGGAATAATGTACAGATTTTGCTCTTATAGAAGGAAATTGGTACTTTTATTCACCAAAGTGGCATTCATCTGATCGCAATGTATAGTCAGGACATTAATAACATGAGAAACATTTTCAGAACATCTTAAAATATTTAAAAGAGTTCTCATCAAAACAATTCTCCACATGCAGCAATAACAGCTTTGCAGATCCATGGCATTCTAGCTGTCAGTTTGTCCAGATACACAGGCGACATTTCACCCCACACTTCCTGTAGCACTTGCCATAGATGTGACTGTCTTGTCGGGCACTTCTCACACATCTTACAGTCTAGCTGATCTCACAAAAGCTCAATGGGGTTAAGATACATAACACACTTTTCCAAATATCTGTTGTCCAATGTCTGTGTTTCTTTACACACTCTTACCTTTTCTTTTTCTTTTTCTATGTCAAAAGTTGCTTTTTCTTTGCAATTCTTGCCATAAGGCCTGCACCCCTGAGACTTCTCTTTGCTGTTGTACATGAAACTGCTGTTGAACGGGTAGAATTTAACAGGGACGTGCACAGACATTTTGGGGGGCAAGGGCTCAAGTGGAAAAAAGGGCACTTCTCATAAATATTTATTTAAAAAAATGTTTTAAACAAAACGTTAAATATATTAACACAACTCTGAATTCCTTAACAATTTATTTTAATTCCCTCACACTCACACAATTGTTTCATACTGAACCGATTTCTACAAAATAATCAGTTCACACAGAGACCACGGTCTTCTTTAGTATTCACTAGTTATATTACAAGAGCAGGCCACAGCAAAGGAAACTATGCCACAATGTGCATGTTTTCTATTCTACTAGTTTCAAGTATATATTTAGAATAAATAACTGCTCCAAGGAGAGGGACATAGTTTCACTAATAATTTTTATATTTTGCACAAGGCAATAAATCGTTTTAATTATTTTGGTGTTATTGGAATACATAACACTTAAAAATCAATAAAAATCTTCACACTAAACTGAAAAAAGCTGTTGCTGATATTTTGATAATTTTACAGGAAAAAAACACTGCAAAAATAATGAAAAAACACTCCAAAAAAATATTAACTGAAATGTTTACAAAAAAGGTCTTGAACTTTGAATAATATAGTTATTTTGTTTATCCTATTCACCTGCAGTACCTTGCCAAATGTATGCAAATTAGCTAATTTTAATATACAAATAGCTTTCAGCTGTGTTTGACATAATGGCAAGTGATTTTCTACAAAAATGTGTCTAGATTTGATCAAAAATGACTTTTTTTAAATCGTGATAGTGCTGTTTTTTTTTACATCAGTAATGTCCTGTCTATACTTTGTGATCAGTTGAATGCCACTTTGGTGAATTAAAGAACCAATTTCCTTCCGATACAGCAAAATCTGTATATTATTCCAAACGTTTAGCCGCCAGTGTATAAATATACAGTACTGTGTAATAGTCTTAGGCACATAAGATGTTTCATGAACGCATTTGTCTTAAGATGGTTATTTATTTCTTCAGCTTTAGTGTGTCAATAGGAAATATAAATGTTAGACTCCCACAAAGTCGCCCACTCTCAAAGAAGCTTGGAAAATCCTATCTTCCAACAACCAAGAAAAACTGTGTCCTGGTGTACATAGGAGAATTGGTGCTCTTTTAAAGGCATAGGTGGTCACACCGAATATTGATTTAGCTTCTTTTATGTTTACTGGACTTTGTATGATATTAAGTGATAAATGAAAACTATTGATGTCATTATTTTTGAAAACATCCTCACTATGCAACATTTTTCACAAGTGCCTAAAACATTTGCACAGTTCTGTAAACAAATATAAATATAAATAAAAAAACATACATCTTAAATTGTAGATCTTTGCAGATATTTTGTAGATTAATTGCTCATATTTGTACTCTATTTTAGTTTGTTGCATCTTTATATCTGCAGTGTTTTAATTCCTTTCACAGATTATTCTTGATAAAAAGTGAAAAGCCCTATGCTTGGACAAGCGCTGTTTCTGCTATCCTTTAAAAAGTAAGCCATAAAGACTCAAATAGCATTAAAAGTAATTTTTTTCATGACTTATTTTCTGCATTTTTATCAGACGTGAGCATTATTCAGCAAGCTGCACTTCATCTCCCAGAAATCCTTTGCGGTATGAATAAATTATGCAAATAACTATGACCTGCTCATAGCTTTACTGTTTGGCAATTTCATTTACGCTGCTGTTTTGGGTTGTCACCATTATTGTTATTTGTATATCAAAAAATTAAGTCCATGCGAGTTACAGAGTAAACATGCTCATTAGGAAACCATGTCACTGTGTAAGCAATTTCAAAATAAAAGTCATTACATGATATCAGAATAAAAGTAATTGTATTGTTATGACCTTATTAATTTATTGAATTCTCGCTCTGTTACGGGATGGACCAGTACTTGCGCAGCAGCGGGCCTTCCCATATTACCCAGTGACATACTGGGAAAACACCCGGTGCTCCCGATGGCCAGTCCGCCCCTGGGATTATATACCTCAGGATTTGACCGAATAATCGATTTTACGGTCAAGGAACTGTGCACCATTTCACCACTATCAATGAAAGTGTACCGTAACCAAAGGATTACAGCGTGCTGTTTTACTTCATTTAAGCACTTTATGTTTGACAACATGCCTAATACTCCAGATATTGTGAGAGTTATTGAATAGGGTGCATGTGGCTATAAACGTACAATTGTTGACCTAATTTTTGGTTGCGTTGGACATGTCCAAACATTATGTCTTTGGGCCCAGCAGATTACTGGGAAAGAGAAGGACTAAACAACTCTCTGTCAGCTATTAGGTTGTCTAGCCATTTTGACAAGGTGCTGTTACCTTTCTCCATAGTTGCTTTGTTGTGATTGTCATTTTAGTAAAGAAATTGTGATCAACACGGGTTAAATCTCTTGCAGGATAATGTCTCTTAAAATACACTCACTGAGGACTTTATTTGGAACACTTTGGTACAAATATAGTGCCAGATGTGGTCTTCTGCAGCTGTAGCCCATCAGCCTCAAAGTTTGACATGTGCATTCTGAGATGCTATTCTGCTCACTACAATTGTAGTGGTTATCTGAATTACCATAGCCTTTCTGTCAGTCTGAACCAGTCAGGCCATTCTCCATTTCCGTTCACAGAACTGCCGCTCACTGGATGTTTTTGTTTTTTTACACAATTCTGAGTAATCTCTAGAGACTATTTTGCATGAAAATCCCAGGAGATCAGCAGTTACAGAAATACTCAAACCAGCCCATCTGGAACCAACAATCATGCCATGGTTGAAATTACAGAGACGAAATATTTTTCCCATTCTGATGGATGAGTTGAACATTAACTGAAGCTCCTGAACTGTTTTTATGTATTGTACTGCTGATTAGATAATCGCATGAATAAGTAGGTGTGCAGGTGTTGCTAATGAAGTCCTCAGTGAGTGTACTTGGGTCATGTTATAATTATGTGATTTCACTTGTGAATCCAAATAAAGCATTCAAATGTGTGTTACTGTCTGTTAGCTATATGTGGGCAGTGTATGTGAACCAGTGGCTCTGACCAATATAAAGGAGAAACATGAGCGAGTCAAGCTGTCTTTACACAGGAAACCACAGAGAGTGTGAGTCTGTCACTGAGAGAACCAGAGCAGGTGTGAGGAGCTCAGTGCAGAAGGAAACAGGGCATAGACCTGTCTGTTTGCATGCAAGGGTTTGACCTTTATGGTGCACAAATAAATGGTGCAGATGCAGCACTCGGCCATTCAGCAGACCTCTCTCTCTATCTCTCATTGGGTTTAATGTAATGAATGCTAAAGAATGAAGGAGGTCTGTGTGTCTGTGTAAACGTGTGTGTGTGTGTGTGTGTGTGTGTGTGTGTGTGTGTGTGTGTGTGTGTGTGTGTGTGTGTGTGTGTGTGTGTGTGTGTGTGTGTGTGTTTAGACTTAGCTGTAGTTTTGGGACAAATTTGTCCCCAGAAGTGAGCTAAATCTGACAAAACCTCCCTTTTGGGGATATTTTAGGACATCCTCATTAAGAAAAAATGATACAATAAAAATACAAAAGACTTTCTTTTTGAGGTAGGGGTAGGATAAGTGTTAGTTTAGTTTTTTATAATTAGCATGATAAAAAATTAAACTCTGTAAGGCTATGGTATGTCTTAATTTTTTGTGGAACATGTTCCATTTGTTTTATTTATTCCGGAACCTAATTATTTTCATGACTTTCGGTTCCATTAACAGAACTGTGAAGCACGAAATCGGAACTGGAATAATTAAATAGCTTACTATTCCCATGCATAGTAATGAATATTAAGGTAATGGTTTTGGGTCTGTATGTTCGTGCAAATGTGTGCATCTAAGAGAAGAGCAGGTCTCTCTCTTTAATGTAATGAGTGTTAAGATGGTTTTGTGTCTGTATGTCTATGTATATACATGTGTACTGTGTGCATCTAAAAGAAGAGTAGGTCTCTCTCTTTCATGTGCAAAGAGTAATCAGTTCAGTCTTTTTTCTTTTCTTTTTTAAGAATCTCATCAATATATGCACAGCTGCACCATAATCTCTCTATCTCTTTGTACACATACTGTAGTATTTGTCATGTGTTTATCTGAGTAAGCTTATGGCATACAGATGGAAGATAAGAGTGAGTTTCAGAGGTTTGGTGGAGAGGGTTCTTGCTCTTTAGCAGGTACTTTAGCTGTAACATCAAATTAAAAGAGAGGTTGGTGACTACTAGGGCTAAGGAAAGTGTCTCCTTACTAAGATACAGCAAGTCCCCCATGGATAATATGGTATGATGACACAAATTCACACGTACACAGACAGTCTGTCAGACAGATTGGCCCTTACCCAGAAGAAGTGAATGGTGCTGCTGTGAACACTGGCTGTGAGGAATGCATAGCAAAACAAACCCGACAAAGCCATTTTCAAAAATCTCTATCGAGAGTGAAGTGTACCAAAGGAAAATAGCTTTTCTTAGGTGTGTGTTTATATTAGGGGTCAATCATGTTTATGTTAATCAGCCAATTTTAGTCAAATAATTACATAATATGCTGATAATTATTCAAATTCTTCACATATATCAAGATTTGCTGAGTAAATGCCCCTAGATTATTCAAACATTGGAATAGTTCACCTAAAAAAGAATTATTCTGTCATAATTTACTTATCCTCATGTTGTTCCAAACCTGTTCTTACTATGCAGAACTCAAAAGGAGATGTGTTCATGAATATCCCAGCTAGTCCTTTCAATACAATGGTAGTAGATAGTGCTTCACTTTTAAAGCTCAATAAACACCCAAAAGTATCATAAAAGTTGTCCATGTGGCTCGTGCACAAATATAAGTATATTGCAGGGAAATATAAGTCATTTTGCAGGGAAAGTGCACTTGAGTTGTTTTAGTGCAACACAATGCAAGTTCTCTCGTTGGCTGAAATATTCCTTTAAAGCATTGAATAGACATTACAAAAAGTGGCTTTAAAAGCCACTTTATTTTTTGTTTTCGGTTTTTATGTCATTGAACATAAGCCTATCTCTCGCCTACAGTCCACAGCAATCCATTTTACACTTAGGTTTGTCACTTTGCCTGAGGTAGTCTGTTTAGGATCTGTTTATGCAGAACATGTTCTTTCTTTTCATTTGTGTGTAAAATTGGTCTGATGGTAGGAAAATTACTTAGTTTAATCTTATATCATTCTAAATTAATGCATTAAATTGACTTTGTTTGTGTGTTTTTGTATTGTGTGTATCGGTTATGCTGGAAAGAGTTTAAAATGAAAAGGGCTTGTGAGCATGTGAAACTGTGTTTACTCACTTTCAGCAGAAGTGAAAACAGCAGGTTTATGAATATATGGTGACCGCAGTCTATTGTCTTTCACACTTCATAATGCAGAAATGTTGCCTCCATCTCCTTAGGAGTATTGTGTTTCTCTTAGCAGTCACAGCCCTACCTGATAAAAGTTAATGTGTGCCATTAACATGAGCATCTGATCGCATAGTTTTGTCTCATAGGGAACTGATGGTTTCTTGCCTGATAATTTGTCACTAGATATTGTGTGTCTATTTGTAAGTACAGCAATTACCTTCCCTTGAATATTGAGGACATTGCCAGCCATTACTACTTCAAATTATTATAGTGACCTTTTTAAGTCTCTGTTACTTTCCTTGGCTTCAGCCTCACTTTTCATATATCTTAATCCTGCTGTTTTTCACATGTCAGTGTGTATTTTTCTTTATTTAACAGAGGAGGAAAGGAGAGTCCGAGCCAATGATCGAGAGTACAATGAGAAGTTTCAGTATGCTGTAAGTGAAACACACACACAAATTAAAGATGATTTGCATCTTACTAGCCTAATTTTATTCTCCCACATCAATGGACCCTGATTTCATTGTCATAATTTACCTGTCCCTCTGTTTCTTTTTCTGCAGAGCAATTGCATCATGACCTCAAAGTACAACGTCATCACCTTCCTACCAGTCAACCTGTTTGAGCAGTTCCAAGAAGTTGCTAACACCTACTTCTTGTTTCTCCTAATACTACAGGTATAAACTCTGGATTTGTGCTTACTGTTTTTCGATTGTATGGAACTCAGTGAAAACAATGTCAGGGATGTCAGGTACTGTATTTCATGGGTGATAAGGAGTTTAAGTTATTGTAAGTGACTTCAATAACTTAAATGGAGTGAGGTCATTTGCGAAGGTCTGGGCGTGCTTTTAACCATGACAATACACCTTCAGGCCAAGAGGCTGCAGCTAGCTACAGTTAATGGAACATTTACAAATCATCTTGACATATTGATCATACTTGTTCTCATGTTGAATGGGAATCAAACATAGTCTAATTTAACAGGCAGACATGTATTGCATTCCTCACCATGAGGGGGTCAATATTCCAGTTTCCAGAAATCTGAATGTGACAACTGGTGTTTGCCTGCATTAATCAGAATTCTGTGACATGTAAACACCATATTTGTAATAACCATTGTACATTTATTTATGTGCATGTTCAAAAGAATGTTAGTATGAGTGCTGAGACACCGGCAGCTGAGAAAAGTTAAGTTGCAATATCATATAAAAAAAACTTTAGAGCAAGGAAGATACTACTTTTAAGACTGAGCATGGATTTGTTTATTCTGTATATAATTACCATTCAGACTATGATTTCCATTGTTATGTAATGTTTCTTATTTTCAAGTCTGAATTTATCCTTCGTACATTCCAACTGCATCTACAGATATGTGTTGTGAGAATTTTTAAGTATGTTATAAAAATGGCTAAAGGGTAAATGTGTTTATGTCTTTGTCTCAGTTGATTCCACAGATTTCTTCGTTGTCCTGGTTCACCACCATTGTGCCTTTAGTGCTGGTGTTGAGCATCACTGCAGTCAAAGATGCCACTGATGACTATGTAAGTCTCAGACTTACGAACACATAAGCATACATATACACACACATTTAGTTGTCTAAATGAGGACATAACAGTACCATCGTAGACTTCTACTGTTTGCATATGAAGCTAAATGTACACTCACTGAGCACTTAATTAGAAACTCTTTGGTCCTAACAAAGAGTTTGACATGGTCTTCTGCTTTTGTAGCTCATCCACCTCAAGTTTAGACATGTTGTGAATTCTGAGATGCTATTCTTCTCACCACGATTTTACAGAGTGATTACCTGAGTTACCGTAACCTTTCTGTCAGTTCAAACCAGTCTGGCCATTCTCTGTTGATCTCTCAAATTAACAAGACATTTCTGTCCACAGAAGTGCTGCTCACTAGATGTTTTTAGTTTTTGGCACAATTCTGAATAATCTCTAGAGATTGTTGTGTGTGAAAATCCCAGGAGATCAGCAGTTACAGAAATACTCAAACCATCTCGTCTGGCACCATCAATCATGCCATGGTCGAATTCACTGAGATCACATTTTTCTCCATTCTGATAGTTGATGTGAACATTAAATGTAGCTCCTGTCCCATATCTGCAGATTTGCATTGCACTGCTGCCACATGACTGTTATAATAATTGTTATATTAGTTAATAATGATTAATAATAGGGGCATGGGTAGCTCAGTGGTAAAGATGCTGGCTACCACCGCTGGAGTTCACTAGTTCGAATCCCAGGGTGTGCTGTGTGATTCCAGCTGGGTCTCCAAAGCAACCAAATTGGCCCGGTTGCTAGGGAGGGTAGAGTCACATGGGGTAACCTCCTTGTGATCGCTATAATGTGGTTTGCTCTCGGTGGGAGCGTGGTGAGTTGTGTGTGGATGCCGCGAGGAATAGCGTGAAGCCTCCACACGCACTATGTCTCCGAGGTAACGTGCTCAACAAGCCACATGATAAGATGTGCGTGGGGTTGATGGTCTCAGACTTGGAGGCAGTTGAGATTCATCCCTCACCACATGGATTGAGGTGAATCATTACGCCACCACGAAGACTTAGAGCACATTGGGAATTGGGCATTCCAACTTTTGAGAAAAAGGGGAGAAAATCCAAAATAAATGTATACATAAATAAAAAATTATGATTATTAATTCGCATTAATAAGTAGATGTACATGTGTTCCTAATAAAGTGCTCAATGAGTGTAATTACTACAACTAATCCTAACACTTCCCCCAAAAAAGATTTCCCGCAATTTGAAAATGGAAAAGAACATTACTTATTTTATGTATAAAATAGGTCTCCAGATGTCCACAAAGGGAGTTTTTGTTAAGTTGGGGCAATTTTGTCCAAGTACAAAAGAATATACACCCAAACACACACACACACACATATACTGTAACTTACTGTAACTCCTAAAACCCCCTCACTCACCAATATCACATATACTCATAATATCCACTTAACACCACAAGAACCACACGTCGGACATACACATTTCTGTATTTCTCTAACAGTTTCGTCACAAGAGTGACAACCAGGTGAATAACCGTCAGTCTCAGGTCCTCATTAGTGGCATGTGAGTCTTCCTTTTTTATCGTATTGACAAGAACACATATGCCAAGATAGAAAATGAAATAGAAATTAAATATAGATCATGGTAAATTATCATTTTAATATTACAGTACTATTTTATTTCTGACTATTTTATAACAACTTGTTTTCTATTTGCATTTACAAAGCACTAATGAGTTTTCTTTAATCTTGTCTTTTACTCTCTCAGTCTTCAGAAAGAGAAATGGATGAATGTCAGAGTGGGTGACATCATCAAACTGGAGAACAATCAATTTGTGGCAGTGAGTCTTCCTCTGTTTATGGGATCACTCTCATCCTGATCATCCATGCAGCTATAACAGCTTTGCCTAAGGCCATTCATTAAACACACTATTAAATAAAATCTTTGTACTTTTGTACTAGCTCATGACTCCTAGACACTACTTTCAGAAATTCATGACCATGTATTCACACTTACAATGTCTGTTAAATGTACTAATTGTGTCTCTTGAGGACAGCCAGCAACTCAGAAGTCTTGATTTAATAAACTGAGTAGTTTACAGTTGAGAGACAGTAAATATCTGTATATGGATATTGTTATGATGGTAAGTGAGGACCCAAAAGCGATGTAGCAAAACAGAGTCTTTTAATGAAGCTCAGGGAATAATGTCAAACACAAAGTCTTCTCCTTGAGAGGAATACAAACAAACAGCCCGCAGAGAGGGCGATAAAAAACTGAACAAAACAAGTGCTTCCTTAGATCCCGAGCAAGTCCATGGGCAACAGACAGGGTAAGCGGAGAGTAACACTTAGTGAGAATCCGACAAAGAATGCAGCGAGAGCAAGGGGAGAAATAGAGAGCTTAATCAGAGGAGAGAGGGAACAGGTGGGAAGAGGATTAACGAGGAATACAGGGAGATGAGAAACAGCTGGAAGAGGAGGGAAGGAGAGGGAAGGTAACATATAACGATCAACAGAGGGCGGCAGAGTAGAGGGAAAGAACAGAAGTGAGACATACCAAGATAAGACATGACAGTACCCCTCCTCAACGAAGCCTCCTGGCGCTTCCGAGGAGGGAACCTGGCGGCTACGGAGGAAATCATCGATAAGCTGAACGGTCCAACACGTCCCGAGAGGGGACCCAACTTCTCTCCTCGGGTCCCCTCTCGGGACGTGTTGGACCGTTCGCTTATCGATGATAAGCGAACGCTCCCTCCCAATCAACCAGAAACTGATGACCACGACCCCGAGCGCGCATGTCCAGAATCTTGCGGACCCTGTAGATGGGAGCGCCTTCAGCGCGAACGGGGAGGGAAGAGGGACGAGTGGGAGCGCGAAGAGCGGGCTTAACACAGGAGACGTGGAAAACTTGGTGGACGCTGCGCAGATAGCGGGGGAGAAGTCGCACCGCGACAGGACTAATAACCTGCGAGATGCGGAACGGACCGATGAAGCGCGGAGTCAATTTACGAGAGACAGACTTAAGGGGAAGGTTGAGAGTGGATAACCAAACCTTCTGGCCGCGACAATATTTGGGGCTCTTAGTTCTACGCTTGTTAGCAGCCCTCACAGTCTGGTCCCTATAATGGCAGAGAGCTAATCTAACACCCCTCCAGGTGCGCTCGCAACATTGGACAAAAGCTTGAGCGGAAGGGACGCTGGAGTCGGCGATTTGCGACGAGAACAGCGGAGGTTGGTACCCGAGGCTGCTCTGAAAAGGAGACAGGCCGGTAGCAGACGACGGAAGCGAATTATGGGCGTATTCTGCCCAGGGAAGGTGTTCGGACCAGGACGCGAGATTACGGAAAGAAAGGCTGCGCAAGATGCGGCCGACAGTCTGATTGTCCCGTTCGGCTTGACCATTAGATTGAGGGTGGAAGCCGGAGGAGAGACTGACGGAAGACCAATCAAGCGACAAAACTCCTTCCAAAACTGGGACGTAAATTGCGGACCTCTATCCGAAACAATATCAGAGGGGAGGCCATGAATTCTGAAAATATTTTCGATGATTATTTGCGCCGTCTCTCTGGCGGAGGGGAGCTTAGTGAGGGGGATAAAATGGGCCGCCTTAGAAAATCGATCGATGACAGTGAGAATGACTGTATTGCCCGCCGACGCAGGGAGTCCGGTGATGAAATCTAAGGCGATGTGTGACCACGGTCGAGAGGGGATGGGAAGTGTTCTTTGAAGTCCGGCCGGAGGAGAGTTCCCTGACTTGGTCTGCGCGCAAACGGAACAAGCCGCCACGAAACGACGCGTGTCACGTTCCCGAGTGGGCCACCAAAAACGCTGTCGAATGGAAGCGAGCGTGCCCCGAACGCCGGGGTGACCGGCCAACTTGGCCGAGTGAGCCCACTGAAGAACGGCCAGGCGGGTAGGGGCGGGTACGAAGAGGAGGTGTCTAGGACAGGTGCGCGGCGAGGGAGTGAGAGTGAGCGCTCGTTTAACCTGCCTCTCTATTCCCCAGACAGTTGACCCAATGATACGGGCCGTAGGGAGAATCCCCTCGGGGTCCGTGGAGACTTCGGGGGAATAGAGACGTGACAAGGCATCAGGCTTGGTGTTCTTGGAACCAGGGCGGTAGGAAATAATGAAATCAAATCGGGCGAAAAACAGAGCCCAACAAGCCTGGCGCGCGTTGAGTCGTTTGGCAGAACGAATGTACTCTAGGTTCCGATGGTCAGTCCAAACGACAAAAGGAACGGTTGCCCCCTCCAACCACTGTCGCCATTCGCCTAGAGCTAGGCGGATGGCGAGCAGCTCGCGGTTACCCACGTCGTAGTTACGTTCAGACGGCGACAGGCGATGAGAAAATTACGCGCACGGATGGACCTTGTTGTCCGAGGGAGAGCGTTGGGAAAGGATGGCTCCCACGCCCACCTCTGACGCGTCAACCTCAACCACGAACTGTTTGGACAAATCAGGTGTAACAAGGATGGGCGCGGACGTAAAGCGGTTGTTGAGGAGATCAAAAGCCCCCTGGGCGGAAACGGACCATCTAAAGCACGATTTGACAGACGTAAGGGCAGTCGGGGGGCGGCCACCTGACTGAAATTACGGATGAAGCGTCGATAAAAATTGGCGAAACCGAGAAAGCGCTGCAGCTCGACGCGCGACTTAGGTACGGGCCAGTCTAAAACGGCTTGGACCTTTGCAGAATCCATTCTAATACCCTCTGCAGAAATGACAGAGCCGAGAAAACTAACGGAGGCGGCATGGAAAGTGCATTTCTCAGCCTTCACGTAAAGACGGTTCTCTAATAGGCGCTGGAGGACGCGACGCACATGCTGGACATGAATTTGGAGAGACGGAGAGAAAATCAGGATGTCGTCGAGATAAACGAAAACAAAGATGTTTAGCATGTCTCTCAGGACGTCATTAATTAGTGCCTGAAAAACGGCAGGGGCGTTAACGAGGCCGAAAGGAAGAACCCGAAATTTAAAGTGCCCTAACGGAGTGTTAAACGCTGTCTTCCACTCGTCCCCCTCCCTAATGCGAACAAGATGGTAAGCGTTACGCAGATCCAATTTGGTGAAAAACTTAGCTCCGTGCAAGATCTCGAAAGCTGATGACATAAGAGGGAGTGGGTAACGATTCTTAACTGTTATGTCATTCAACCCTCGATAATCAGTGCAGGGGCGCAAGGAACCGTCCTTCTTCTGAACAAAAAAAACCCTGCCCTGGTGGGAGAAGAGGAGGGGACAATAGTACCGGCATCGAGAGCTACGGATAAATAATCCTCGAGAGCCTGATGTTCGGGAGCCGACAACGAGTAAAGTCCTCCCCGGGGGGAGTGGTTCCCGGGCGAAGTTCGATACTGCAATCATAAGAACGATGGGGGGGAGGGAAGTGGCCCGGGAATGACAGAACACCGTCCGCAGATCGTGATACTCCTCCGGTACCCCCGACAAATCACCAGGCTCCTCCTGAAAAACAGAGACAGAGGATACAGGGGGAACAGCAGACATTAAACATTTAACATGACAAGAGACATTCCACGAAAGGATAGTATTCTTAGCCCAATTAATAGAGGGATTATGTTGAACTAACCAGGGATGGCCTAAAACAATAGGGGCGAAAGGGGACTGAAAAATAAAAAAAGAAATGGTCTCGCTGTGATTACCGGAGACAGTGAGGGTCAAAGGTAACGTCTCACGCTGAATCTTGGGAAGGGAACTGCCGTCCAAGGCAAACGGGGCCGTGGGCTTACATAAGTCCCAGGTGTCGTCCATGAAACAGCCCTCCGCGCCAGAGTCAATCAACGCCCTGCAGGTGGCAGCAGAGCCAGTCCAGCGGATATGGACAGGAAGAGTGGTGCAAGACCTCGAAGGAGAGACCAGAGTAGTAGCGCTCACCAGTAGCTCTCCTCTTACTGGCGAGCACTGGCCTCTTACTGGGCAGGAGGTCATGAAGTGTGAGGCAGAACCGCAGTAGAGGCAGAGACGGTGGGTGATTCTCCGCTCCTCTTCCTTAACCGAAATGCGGATGCCCCCAGTTGCATGGGCTCAGGAACCAAGGTGGTGGCGGAGGATGGTAGTGCTGCGGAGAGGGGAGCAAAGGAAAATGTGGACTCCTGGTCGCGAGCTCGGCGACGGCGATCAAAACGTCTCTCTAGGCGAATAGCAAGCTCGATCAAGGCATCCATGCGGGAGGGAACCTCTCTGGAAAGAATCTCCTCCTGAATCTCCGTGCAGAGACCATCCAAAAACGGGCGAGCAGCCAGCTCGTTCCAGTCACAGGAGGCTGCGAGTATGGAACTCAATGGAGTAGTCAGTAACAGACCGCTTACCCTGACGCAAAGACGATAAGACCCGGGATGCCTCTTCACCAAAAACAGAGCGGTCAAATACCCGTATCATCTCCTCCTTGAAATCCTGATAACAGTTAGTACATTCAGCCACCGCCTCCCTGATGGTCGTTCCCCACTCTCGAGCCCGTCCAGAAAGGAGAGAAACAACGGAGGCGATACGGGCTCTGCTCTGGGCATAAGTACTGGGCTGGAGAGAAAAAACAACGTCACACTGGGTGAGAAAAGCACGGCATTCAGAGGGCTCACCAGTGTAGCACGGCGGGTTATTAATCCTGGGCTCTGGAGGCTCGGGAGCCCTGGAGGTGACCGGTGGCTTGGGGCAAAGGAGAAGAATCTGCCTCGAAAGTTCGGAGACTTGGGCAGCCAGGCCCTCAATGGCGTGTCGTGCCGCAGACAGCTCTGCCTCATGTCTGCCCAACATTGCTCCCTGGTGCTTGACGGCTGACAGGAGTGAGACCGGTGTCGCTGGGTCCATCTTGGTCGGATTCTTCTGTTATGATGGTAAGTGAGGACCCAAAAGCGATGTAGCAAAACAGAGTCTTTTAATGAAGCTCAGGGAATAATGTCAACTAAAAAACTGAACAAAACAAGTGCTTCCTTAGATCCCGAGCAAGTCCATGGGCAACAGACAGGGTAAGCGGAGAGTAACACTTAGTGAGAATCCGACAAAGAATGCAGCGAGAACAAGGGGAGAAATAGAGAGCTTAATCAGAGGAGAGAGGGAACAGGTGGGAAGAGGATTAACGAGGAATACAGGGGAGATGAGAAACAGCTGGAAGAGGAGGGAAGGAGAGGGAAGGTAACATATAACGATCAACAGAGGGCGGCAGAGTAGAGGGAAAGAACAGAAGTGAGACATACCAAGATAAGACATGACAGATATTTAATAGTGGACATGTTCCACGTGTTCCACTAAGTTTCACAACTAGAAAGTGTACAAATACTTTTTCTTATGAACAAAATATAATTCACTTTTAATTTGAAACCTAAACAAACATCTTTTTGTAAAATGTTTTGCCTGAAAAGTGTTTGTGCTATTTTTCTTTAAAATAAATGCCACATGGTCAAATATTGTGTTATAAAATGCAAAGACATTCATCTAATGTCCATTTAAAATATATAAAAAATCCATTTAATTTTTTATTCCATTCAAATATCCATTTAAAATATATTTTTGCCTTCACTAGTTAATTTGAAATAGTCCTGTGGTATATTTGCATTAATAATAAGTATATATATTACCTCATGCATAAATAATTATAAAAGAATTTTATATTTTGAAATATAAGTAATGAGCATTTCATGTCAGTTACCCATGTGTGTTTCAGGCTGACCTGCTGCTGTTGTCCAGTAGTGAACCTCATGGTCTGTGTTACATTGAGACTGCAGAACTGGATGGGTAAGACATTGTTTCCTGAGTTTGTCCTGTAAATTGGCTTTGTGGGATTTAATGTTTCCATTTCAGCTTAATATTCCTGGGTGGGTAGCTTTGTTTGCTCATTTCTTTGTTTCTCTCCCACAGCGAGACAAACATGAAGGTGCGTCAGTCTCTGTCTGTTACCTCAGAGTTGGGAGATCCTAATAATCTGGCACAGTTTAATGGTACAAACCTGCTATGCCCTGTGTGTGTTATGTTGGTGAGAGTGGGAATGAGTGTGTGAATTAGCAACAGACAAAGAGAGATTAGAAAAAAGTGAAGTGGTAAAAGAGAAAGCACATGGAATTAAAAATAAAAGACGATTAAGAAGCACTGATGAATTTTCAGTGTGTACAATACACTGAAGAGAATAAAAAAACGCAAAGAGCGAGAGAATTTATGAGAGAGGTTATGAGTGTAATTTACATTTTCTTATCATTATTTCTTTCACACCAAGCATAATGTGCTGCCACATAAACACACATCAGCACTTTCACAGCATCAGCAAAGACCACCCACGCTTCCTGTTTTTAAACAATAACAAAAAATTCCAAAGCTCACAAACTGTAACGAATGCTTTCATGGTAATGGAAATATAAGGGAATTCTAAATTTTGTTATTTCTAGGCCTGGAACATTCATGGAAATTGATGAAATCTAAAAAGTAATTGAAAGTCGTGGTAATTTCGAATTGTGGATATGAATTTTTCTAGCTATGCTTTTATCAGCTATAAATTGCACTTTATGAGTACACAATATAAAATTATTTTTTAGCATGCTTATCCAGTAATCACAAACATTTTGAAAAGTCATGATGGTTC
The DNA here is from genome assembly GCF_025860055.1 of Xyrauchen texanus. Lineage (NCBI taxonomy): Eukaryota > Metazoa > Chordata > Actinopteri > Cypriniformes > Catostomidae > Xyrauchen > Xyrauchen texanus. The sequence goes on from NC_068290.1 coordinate 24,338,675, forward strand.
ATTGATCAATAGACAAATCATAAGCCTAATCATAACACATGCCACAATGAATCTGAACTTTTCAATGTTTTTAGGTGTAACTGACAGTGTGAATGTTTTTTTTTCTTTCTCTCTTGCCATGTATGTGTACATGCAGGAGAAGTGGTATGTGAGCCTCCCAACAACAAGCTAGATCGTTTCTGTGGGACTTTGTATTGGAAAGACTGTAAATACCCTCTTAGCAACCAAAACATGCTGCTCCGCGGCTGCGTACTGCGCAACACAGAGAGCTGCTACGGCCTAGTTATATTCGCAGGTGGGTGTTAGTGAGTATGTGTAAGTACATAATTTTCTTAACTTGATTGTCATAATGATGATTTTGATGTCATCTGTTCAGGTCCTGACACCAAGCTGATGCAAAATAGTGGCTGCACCAAGTTCAAGCGGACCAGTATAGACCGGCTGATGAACACACTGGTGCTATGGGTGAGAAACTGTTTAGGAACAAAACTCTCCTACAAACCTCTGCTGAATGTCTGCAACACATATGCTGCATAGTGTAATGAATGCATGTCTGTAAACAGTTTAAAGGTGTCAAATTATGAGAAATAAAATTTCCCTTGACCTTCTGAGGTAACAGCTTGATGTACGATAAAAAAATATTGTAACTCAAAACTTTCTCCCCAATGCAAAAATGGTAATTTATTGAAACAAATCTGCAAAAACTACTTATTTTTGAACTTCAAATAATTCTGTGGTGTCACATACAGAAGATGAGTGTACTAACACATGACCATCCATGTTTACACGTCAATGACCACATTTACATGCACTTAAGAAAAAATTTTATTCCAGGGTTTTTGCTGAAAGCGGTGTTCTGTAATGTCATGTAAACGAGAATGGTTTCTTTAAGTATATATACGTATATATACTTTTTTTTATACAGATATACAGATTTTAAAGCACATTTTCTTTTTGTGACTTTAGCAACCTGAGAAATTCAATATGCAATTTCTTTCCACCATAGATTAACTACTGTTGTAATGCAGTTCAGAGTGTCAGCTACTGTCATGTGTAGTTTATTTATATATTTTTTTTTATTAAAAACTATGTTTTATTTAATTTCTTTAAAAAACATTGCAATGCTGCTAAAATATAAATTGTCAGTAGGAAAATGTGAAATTATAAATGGATCTCAGGGGGAAAACAAATATACTTTTTAATAATAAATAATAATAAAAAAAGTATGATATGACTCCTTTTAATACTTAAAAAGGATACTTACATAATTCTCTTTCCCCAGTATTTCCCCTTCTTGAACTCAGCACCTGCTTTTTAACATTTCTCTCCCTTTCCTCATTACCCCATTTCTACCTCTTTCCTTTGTCAGATTTTTTGGTTCCTAGTGTGTATGGGAGTGATCTTGGCCATAGGGAATGCGGTCTGGGAAAAGGAGGTGGGCTCTCTGTTTCAGAGTTTCCTCCCATGGGACCCTCCTGTCGACAACTTCCTGTTCTCTGCGTTCCTCTCATTCTGGTCCTATGTCATCATCCTCAACACAGTTGTGCCCATCTCCCTCTACGTCAGGTGAGAGTAAGGTGTAGATAGAGGGGGAAAGTGAAAGCAGTGAGTGAGCTAATGAAAATCGTTCTTGTAATATCCATCTTTTTTTTTATATTGATGCTTATTTATTTTTAAACATCTAAGGTTATTTTATGTTTAATACACCCTTTATACCAGTGGTTCTTAACTGATTTTGCTTCAGGACCCTGATTTTACATTGGACATACAGTAAAGTAGCGAGTCTGGCACAGTGCTAAAATTATTTATCGTACAAAAGTAACCAAAAATGTCCTTAAAATCAAACATGTTAAATGTTTGATAAAAAATATTTTTTATCTTTTGTTGTTTTATCATATCAGATGAAACTAGAGACTCTACTCTAATTTAAAATTTGATAAGCAGATTTTTTTTAGCTATCCTTAGCTATACAATTATACACAATTATATGCTGAGCTACAGCAGCATTTATTTTTTTTCCCTGCTGTACGCGAACCCTATCTGAACAGATCTGCGCTTAATTTTTGGGCCACGAACCACTACTTGAGAACCACTGCTTTATGGTTTTTATTTATCTAATTTTATTTTGATTTGTTTTGTTGTTTTCATGGTTTTTCAGACTTTCCCTATCAGGTAAGAGATTACCATGCCCCAGTTCCCTATGCCCCACTCTCCCTTCTTTCACTCGGAAATAACAACTGCACCCATATGACATTATCCATATTAACATCACTAAAGTCCTGAAACTAACTTGGCCCTACTGAACCCGTGCTCTTACTGAGCTTTAACTCTGCCATGTGATCCAGCCAATGCAGCCATCCTCTGACCTGTGCAGACTCATTTATTTCATTTATGCATACAATGCACTTACAGTGCATTCAATGTATATATGTTATCAGTTTGTGTGTTTCCTGGGAATCAAACCCTTGATCTTGGTGTTATTAGAAGTTGAGGTAACCGGACTCATACAGGAGGAACCATAGCACCACACTGAGCAGCACCACATGGCACGGCATGTACGTTCCCAGACTCTCTGCTGTGGCTACATACTCTAGAAACTGCTGTTATTGTACTAGATGTAATTGTTTTCCAGGCATTGTCCCTCTGACAATTTTTTTTAGTTGCTTCAAATTAACATTACTGACACATAATTTAAGTTAGTTCACCAAAATATTTACATTTTGTCATCAAATAGATTACTCATGTTGTTCTAAACCTGTAAAACTTTCTGTTAACTTTAGCAGAAAATGTAGCTTGGACTGCTATAAATAACTTATTTTGTGTTCCATGGATGACAAAACGTCATACAGGTTTTAAAAGACAAGAACTTAAATTTTTTGGGTGAACTATTCCTTTTTAATGTGCCTTCTTTTAACAGGCTGACAGACTGCTCTACCATTGTCTCTGTTGCACTCTAAAATAATGTCTGTTGAATAGAAAATCTGTGTGTGTTTGTTTTGTTTTTTTTGTGGTTTATGAGGACATTTTTAGGTTACACACTATTCATTATAAGGGTATTATGCTATAAATGTGGTTTATGAGGACATCCATAGTGTCTCTGTTATTTAAATGGCTTAAAAAAACATACTAAACAATGTTTTTTTTGTTGTTGTTTTATTTTTGAAAATGTAAAAATGCCAAAAGGGTTAGGTTTAGGGGTAGGGTTAGGGGATAGAATATATATTTTGTACAGTATAAAAATCATTATGTCTGGGAAGAGTCCTTGTAATGATAGGAGTACCAACGTGTGCGTGTGCGTGTGTGTGTGTGTGTGTGTGTGTGGCAATTTGCTGGATTTTTGGTTATGGGTCTGTAGTAATTTTGTGGGCTTCCTTAACAAAGCTGATCACATTTGTTTTGTCATAATCAATAACTCTTTATTTCTCTCTCCATCTGTGTAAATCTCTTAGTGTGGAGGTGATTCGTTTAGGTCACAGTTACTTCATTAATTGGGACCGGCGCATGTTCTGTAGCCATAGTAACACTGCAGCAGAGGCCAGAACCACTACACTAAATGAAGAGCTGGGACAGGTGGAGTACATCTTCAGTGACAAGACAGGAACTCTCACGCAGAACATTATGACCTTCAACAAGTGCTCCATCAATGGCCATGCATATGGTGAGACACAAACTATTTGTGCATTAACAATTCTATCAAATAAACACACATAATCACAGATCATTAGATGTTTTCTGGGAACAGTCTGACCCAGTGTTTTTCTTATTTCCATGAAGGACTCACCACTATTAAAGTGATATTTGAGTCAACAATTTTAATTTTGGCAACATTTATTACCCTCATGTTGTTCACATTTTGTGTTTGATGGGGGAAAGTAAGTAATATGGGTTTGGAACGACATGGGCATGAGTAAATGATGCTGATTTAAAAAATGTAGGTGAGCTACTCCTTTAACTGAGAGAAACATAAAACATATAAAACCTGTAACATATAGATAGAACATATTATACTAAGAGAAATATGTTGCATTGTTCTTTTGTAGTGTTGCACATATTTACTTGTCTTTCTTTTCACAGGTGAAGTAATCGATATCCTAGGGTCTCAACAAAAGGTAAGCACAGAGATTGTATGAATCGAAAGAGATAGTTCACCCAAAAATGAAATTCTGTTATCATTTATTCACCCTTGTATTGTTCCAAACCCAAATAAAAGATAAATTCTTCCATACAAAGAAAGTTAATATGGAAGGATGCTGTTCCAAAAATGAAAAAGAAAAAATAAGCACCATCAAATTAGTCCATTCGACTTGTGCACTATAACTAAGTGTTCTAAAGCCATATGATCTTGTGGTCTTGTTAGGGTTAGGTTATTGTGCTTCAGTGTTACTTTTGGAGATCAACAGCATCTTTCCCCCTTTTACTTTTCATTATATGGAAAGAATATATGGAATTCATTATATGGTGTGAATATTCTGCTGAACATATCCTTTTATACTGTATTTTAAAATATAAATAAAAAGAAATGCATATGGGTTTAGAATGACATGATGGTGAATAAATGATGACATCATTTGAATTTTTGGGTGAACTGTCTGTTTTTAAGGACTAAATAGAGTGTAAATCTACTGTCTTTGTGTCACAAATCTCTCAATTATTTTTGGAATGTTGTTGTACAGAAAAAACTTAATCTGTTATTCTCAGAGATCACAGCCCCTGGACTTCAGTGCGTGGAACCCATTAGCAGACCGGGACTTCTGTTTCTATGACCAGTCTCTGCTCGAGGCAGTAATGGTGGGAGAACCGGCAGTGCATGAATTCTTCCGAGTGCTGTCTCTCTGCCACACGGTCATGAGTGAGGAAAAGTGCGAGGGTAAGGGTTTGAATCAGGATTGATTATCTGGCAGACTCAGTAAGACCTTTTCATCCAATAGAAGCCTAATATGGAGACAGAAGCTTAAATAAGGAAGCCTTTGCCTGTAATATTGTTAAAATGAAATGATGGTCCAATTTTGAATTGTAATTGTATTATTACTCATTATGTGTCATTTCTCATTACTGCATGTCTTCCTTTCCTATTCTCTCCTCCCTCCTTTTCTTTCACTTCCTGAAGGAGAGCTATTGTATAAGGCTCAGTCTCCAGATGAGGGGGCGCTGGTAATGGCTGCACGTAACTTTGGCTTTGTGTTTCGCTCTCGCACACCGGGTACAGTCACCACACAAGAGCTCGGCAAAGAGGTCACATACACACTTCTTGCCATCCTGGACTTCAATAACATCCGAAAAAGAATGTCTGTCATAGGTATTCACATATGTATGCAATCATTCCAGCGTCTTGCATATTGAAATTGTATAATATTCACACTTTAGTCAGTTTGGGGTAACTCCATATTGTACAGATTATGCATATAACATTGATTTAGATGGCTGCAATGCCAGATGGCTTGGTACTGTGAGAAAGCGAAATAGCCAGTAACATTCTCATGGGTCAGAGAAATCTGGATACTGCACAAATACTGCCCTGCTATGCATCATATATAAGTGGAACATTAGTGATAATATAGAATGTGTTATGTGTGCCATACATACTTTCTTTTTGTTGAATTAGGGCCCTCTTATCTGAGTAATTCATGCTAATAGTGTAGCAGGCGTTTAATTTACAGTAAACGTTTGTTTATAGTGATTTATGTCATTATGGTCTCTGTTTACATTGAAAAGTATGAGATTTTTTTATTGCAATGATAACAGAATGCAAAAGATCTGTAATTTAATGAAAATGTAATGTGTGTGTCAGTGAGGAATCCAGTGGGTCGTATCCGTCTGTACTGTAAAGGGGCAGACACTGTGCTTTTCGAGAGGCTTCACTCTTGCAACCAGGAGCTGACGAATATCACTTCAGATCATCTTAATGTGAGTGTGTTTTCGCTTGTGATGGTGCTCGCAAGGCAGAACTGTATTTATATTCCTCAAACTTATTGGTTAAGGTTTTTGTAAATAGTTGACCTTAAGTATTAAACTTCTGCAATTAATTCAGCCCGATCTGCTTAACTTACGCTTTGTTTTGGAGATAACGTGAAGATGTGATATTTTTGGTTATTGTAAACTTTTTAAGACATTTAAGATAACATTTGAACATTCGAAAAGAGATGATCTCATCGTAATGTTTGCATAGTTTATTATTAGCAAGTTGTCTTTTTTCTGACATGATTTCATACTGAATTTCTTGCATTTATATAACAATTTATATATATCCTTTAGACCGGACAGTACTGTGTGCTGAATCTCATTAACAGGCAACAGCAAAAAAGACTCATGCTGAATGTAGTTAAAATGGCAATGTGGCTCTGATGAAGAATTTCATTTACTGTACACAGAACCAAATTATTTTCCTTTCTTGTAAACACTGCTAATTTTATGTTTGCTATTGGCTGATGTCACCTTGACTGTTTAATTGCTACAAAATTAAAGCCTAATTACTCTAAAGAGGGGAACTCCATAGTCTGCTGCAGTCTTTATAAGTTAAACAACAGAGCCCTCTTGTGGGTCTTTTTAGTGCTGTTAGTCTATTAGGTCTGTTACAGCCACATGTCTGACTTCACCGATTTACAGCTCATTGTGAAAAGCTAACTTAATAATCTTATTTGTATTTGTTTACTGTCTTTGTACCTGACAACAGTTTGGAAAATAGAATTGACAACAGAATTGCCTTGAGCTGATGTTGCGAGTATGTATGTGTGTTTATGTAGGAGTATGCGGTTGACGGGTTGCGGACACTTGCTGTGGCATATCGTGATCTGTCTGAGGAGCAGTGGGAGGAGTGGGCGGAGCATTACCGTGACGCTGATAAATCCACAGACTGCCGGGAGGACCGGCTGGCTGCTGCCTATGAGGAGATCGAACAGGACATGATGGTGTGTTTCTGAACATGTGTCAATATGCTTGCTTGCTTTTATTATCTTCAAATATTTAGATAATATTTGAAGTTTACATGTTATCTTTTGTAGTTGCTAGGGGCAACAGCTATAGAAGATAAATTGCAGGAGGGGGTTCCTGAGACCATTGCCATTCTCTCATTGGCTAACATTAAGATCTGGGTGCTAACTGGAGACAAGCAGGGTAAGAACGGCATCTTAAACACCTCTCAGATTGTTTATAGTCAGCACAGTGCTTTTTGAAGACTATCAGAGACTATTTTGAAGCACACACTGTTGCACACTGTGCATAAACCGTTTGGCTCAACGAAGCAAAAGCGTAGACGTTAGTATAGTTTCAGCTGCGAGAACAGCAGAAAATGCACTATAAACCTATTTCTAAACACCAGTCTTCTGCAATATTGACTTTAATGAAGCAACCAAAATATTATTCTCCCATTATCTATTTTATAATTTATGGCTGTTATAATTCTCAATAGAGAAAGTTTCTCATTGGAGTGACCCACAAATCAAGATATTTTCAGTATAGAGCCGCATCAGAAATGCTGTCAGTGTGAAAGCTTTATGCACGCCTGCTATTGCTCTAGGTTTTATTGCAGGAGTAATTGCAGAAGTAAGCAATACTTGTATTGCTTACTATAGTCTTTCTCTTCCACTGTGACAGAGACTGCAGTGAATATTGGTTATTCCTGTAAAATGCTGACAGAAGATATGACAGAGATCTTTATTGTTAATGGACACACTGTACAAAGTGTGCGGGAGGAACTGAGGTACAATGCAGCCATCTGTCACATCCTACAATCAATCAATCCACTGAAATAGGAAAGGCTTTTTGGGATAGGCTTTTTCATCTGCCCTATCCTCTTTTCTCTGCATCGCTGTAGAAAAGCAAGAGAGCGAATGTTGGAGTCGGCACGCACCAGAGACGAAGGGAAGGAGGCTGAAGCTCAGGGGTGGGGTGGTGCGTGTGCTCATGGAAATGGCTTTGGAGGTGGTGGTGCTGCTAACTGTATGCCTGATGAGGCCAAATGCCCCCCTCCTCAGGCCCTGCCTTCCTCCTTGCTGGAGTCAGTCAATGGAGAGTTTGCCCTCATCATCAGTGGACACAGCTTGGTGGGTTGCAGCTGCATGCTGGAAACTAATTTTCTTAGAATGGAAAATTTCTCATTTCATAAAAGGATACAAAAAGTGAACAAATATATTAAAATGTATGTATTTAGGATGCATAAAATCATTTCCACCACAGAAAAGCTATTCAACACAATACATAATTTGAAATGTGGTGGAAATGTTCATGACTTAAAAACGTAAAGAAACATATTCTCCTGTTCATGTACAGTACTGTACAAAAGTTGAATGTACTTGTGAGAAATGTTGAATAGTGTGGATTTATTTTTCCAAAATAATGCCATACATATTTATCATTTATCAATTAACGTCATCATACAAAGTCCAGTAAACATAAAAAAGCTAAATCATTTTTCGGTGTGACCACCTATGCCTTCAAAACAGCACCAATTCTCCTATGTACACCAGGATCCTATTTCTCTTTCTTCTATTCAATTCAATGGGATTTATTGGCATGAAAGTTTAAAAAGCCAAAGCATCATATAGAATAAATAAAATAGAATAAAAGCAAAATACATTTTGTCCAATAACTATTAGTAATATATCAATTATTATTATTTATTTGACCACATCACATTGTGTGTGTGTGTGTATGTGTCTAGATCTTTCTTACTCTGTCTCTCTCTCTCTTCATGCCGCAGGCTCATGCATTGGAAGCGGATATGGAGCGTGAATTTTTGGAGACTGCTTGTGCTTGTCGAGCAGTAATTTGCTGCAGAGTGACTCCTCTTCAGAAAGCTCTGGTGGTAGAGCTGGTTAAACGCCGTAAGAAGGCCGTCACACTTGCCATCGGAGATGGAGCCAATGATGTCAGCATGATAAAGAGTAAGAGAAAAAGAGAGAATATGAGCGAGACACATAGTCCTGTTCAGCACCCATTGGCACCCATTGACTGGAGAATGACATATACTTTTTGGCTGACGATTTGTTTTATTGTTAATGTTTAAGTGCTAAGAGTTCATATTTACTTGGATTGGTTTAGGCTATAAAGAGCAAAGTGAATACACAATCAATTTACACTTGACAGAGCTATAAAATAAACTACAGTAATGTGCAAGTCTTAAGATGCTCCACTAAAGCATTTGTCTTAAGATGGTTATTTATATCCTTCAGCTTTAGTTTGTCAATAGGAAATATACATTTAGACTCCCAAATATTTCTTTTACAAATAGATTATAATAGAAAAGAAGAACAGAGAGCGCTGCAACAGATGGCATGGACCCACAGAGCCCCCCACTGAATATTGAGTCAGTCTGAGATTACAAAAAGGGACAGAAGCAATTAAGACAGCCTAAATAGATAGAAGAACTGTGACGAATTCTCCAAGAAGCACGGAACATCCTTTCTACCAACAACCTAGAAAAACTGTGTCTAGGTGTACATAGGAGAATTGGTGTTGTTTTGAATGCATAGGTGGTCACACCAAATTTTCATTTAGCTTTTTTATGTTTACTGGACTTTTATATGACATTAAGTGATAAATGAAAACTATTTATGTTTTATGCATTATTTTTAAAGACATCCTCACTATGCAACATTTTTCACAAGTGTCTAAAACTTTTGCACAGTACTGTATATCAGGATCTTCTTTCAAACTCAGTCAATTGCACTAACTAACTCAGAATCAAACTCTAAACTGTAGAAACAATACATTTTGATTATTACTTACTGCATAAACACCAAACCTATCAGTTGTGTTAAATGCTGGGTAGTAACAGATTAAATGTAATCTGGAGTATGTAATCAGATTACAAAAATCATGTACCATATTTTCCGGAAATAAAGTCCCACCTAAAAATAAATTGCACGTGGTCAAAATCACGTTGTTCAGAGAGCGAGAAAAAAGTTGCATCTTTATATCCACCTTTTTCCTGACTTCTCCATGGGCAGCGCCATTACGGCGAGACGCTTTTTCTTGGATGCTGTGCACTTCCGCTTAGTTGTTATCAGATAGACTAACGTTACTGGTGATGGCGAGCAGTGGAGACTCTGGAGGAGCATTTCAAGTAATTCTACGTCACTTGCCTATTTTGAAAACATTGACGGATATTTCCAAATGCTGTCTGTAATTTTAGCAGATAACAGAGATAAAAAAAACATTTAAACCAAGCTCCTCATTTGTTTTGAATAAAAGTTTGCATCTCATGTCGCACTGTGAGTGTATGTGACAGTGTTTTATCAGCAGTCTTTGTGAGAAGTCGGCACTTGTTAATGCAGAAATATTGCAAATTTATGTCCCTCAAAACCGAAGATTTTAAAATGGTAGTTATGACCTTATGTCCTCTTTTCACAGACATGTCCTCTTTTTGAATCTTAAAAAGCATTCAGTCGGGATTTCTAGATTCCCTAAATGTCCGGGATTTGGCTGTTTTCATATTGAAGTGTTCAACAAGAAACCCGATGAAATCTAGTGCATCATATATTTTAATTCTCTCTCTCTCTCTCTTTCTCTCTCTCTCTCTCTCTCTCTCTCTCTGTGCTTGCTGTAAGTCTGTGTGTGTGTGTTGTGTGTGTGTGTGTGTGTGTGTGTGTGTGTGTGTGTGTGTGTGTGTGTGTGTGTGTGTGTGTGTGTGTGTCTACCTCCCTCTCTTTCACACACACACACACACACACACATTGTGTACTTATGCATTCTGGGATTTCAATCGAAACCAAATATCCACACTCAGCCTTTAGTGAGAAAGGGATTTTGACTGTTGTTAGTGATATTTTATTGCTTGTAATGGGAATAAGCTGCGAAGCAGAAATCTGTAGCATCCACATTAGTAGAACACGCTAAGCATAATGGGTCATTTCGGTTGTCTGTGAAAAAGGTGGATGAGTCGCACTGACAGAGGTTAAATATAGATGGCACTAGGAACCATGGGCGTCTGCAGGAGGGTACGCACCAGAATATTTCCTTGTACAACATATATATGGGGGTCCGGGGCATGCTCCATACCATGGAATAATTTTTTTGCATAAACAACACCAAAGCATTAAATTCTGGTGACTTTGATTTCTCGAGTATGAGTAGCATTCATGTAACAGTTGGCTAAAGCATTTCTTTCAGTAACCATTCAGAATAGAATGCTCGCGTTAAAAAGCAAAATGCACCACAACAAATAGAGCAGAACGCAGGTGTCTCGAGACACGCTTTTATCAGTTAACTTGACATGGGGCTAAAAATGTAGCGCTTCCATGAGAGATACCAAAAACACAGTGAAATGTGACACAGTTGTCAAAAGACATCCATCTAGCAAATGTTTACTTGGAAAACGATTGAAAAACAGAGTGAGCGGACGAAAAAACGTGTTCAGTTTGAACAGCCCTTGTTCACATGACCGCGCTAGCTGAAGTTTCTCAAAGTAACCTCTCAAAAAGACAGCCTTATGTTTCAGCTGATTGTATGTAATTTCCAATTGCTTTCAGCGCTGTTGGTTCTGTGTTCGTAAATATCCCTACACTGTTTTACTGTGTGAGAAACCACTACAAATGATTCAGAGAGCGCTCTGAACGAATTGCACTGAATCACGAATTGATTCAGACAGTTTTGTAAGCCCGTTTTGACAATTCACTGAAAATAACCATATATACGGCATTACTGCTGCAAGCGCGACTACTAGGACCCGTCAGCAGCCGCCGGAGTCCCGACTTTCCTTCAGCTGCTCAACATCAGACGTGCTCTGTTATGAAGATTACCTCAGCAAATATGCATTTATATTTGTAATTCTATGCTGTATACAAATAAACCGCTTTTCGTTTGTAAATAAAACAGTATCTGTTGAATTATATTCATTGATTAAAGTTAGAGACTGTCTATCTGTGGATTTTTCTGATATTAACACTGCACTAACTATCCGGTTCACTAGTTGAATATTTTTATTGTCATTTTGTGGGCATGTGAGGAGATACAGCGGTCTAGAATTTGTTGGAACAATAAAGGGACAGATTTAAGCTTGTTGCATAAAGTCATTTTTAAAGGCAAAATATTCTGAATTGCCCTCCTTAATCACTACTACCGTCTCTTTAACTGATATTTTCATGTGTTTTTGTGTTAGCATATGCATTTTAGTGTGTGTGCGTTTGAGTGGACAACATTAATTATGAATAAATTATGTATATAAATTGCTTCAGACTATTAGTCACATTATCTTTCAGATGATGAAAATAAACCGGAAGATACTGTACTTTTATTAGATTAAATTACATTCTTAGTTACTTGTAATCAGATACATACAGTATTAATAAGGCAAAGACATTAAATTGTTCCTAATTTTTTGATTCCTCTAATTCTTCTTTGTAACTATTTTACATTTTTAATTCTAAATCTGAAAATCTAAGTCTTTGGGTGTATTTTTTAGGCTGCAGAAAGTAAAATGTAAGTTACATTTTAGTATAATTATATTTATGGACTGTCTGCTGAATGTGTTCATGCATTATTACAATTTAACATTTACTATATATATACAAACTACATGCACAATTATTAGGCAAATTGTATTCCTCAGGATTAATTTTATTGTTGAACAAACACAATGCTGTCAGTCAATCCAAAATGTTATTGAACCTCAAACCTGAATGTTTAACAAGATAAAGTGAGTTTTGTCTTTCTCAGGGGAATATATAAGTGTGCACAATTATTAGGCAACTAAATTACAAAAATAATTTCTCCCAACTCGGTTGTTTATTCAAAATTTTTAGAGTAAGTGCTACAAATAAGTAACACAAAATGACAATGAAATAAAATTTTTGGCCTTTCAAAAATATTCAGTGACCAATATAGCCACCCTTCTTTTCAATAACTGTCATGAGCCTTCCATCCATGAAGTCTGTCAGTTTCTTGATCTGTTCACGATCAACTTTCGCTGAAGCAGCAACCACAATGATCCATGTTCACAGCAAGATTTTGAAGTATAGATTTGACACTTTGAGAGCCCACGGTGGGACCTCTGAACTGAGGGAAGTGACACAATCACATAACAACAACAAAAAACCTACAAACGATAATCACAAACGCTAGATTTAAAAACATTTCTCTGGGGCACACAAGTTAAAAGTGGGAAAGAAAGCACAGAAACACCTACAAATACACACACGTTCTTACCCTTGTAATAAGCAATGTTGCACTTGTTTTTTTGATGCTGTGGCTATCTGCAGGTGATATCTGTTTTGTTGGAGTTTAGGAGTCAAATGTAGAGGTCAATCAGAGTGCAGTGCAATCATCAAAACGCTGACTTATAATCATACTAGTCTATAAAACAAAAACTTTCACAGATTCATATCACTTTGGACAGACCCATAGTTTCAGATTTAAATATATATATTTTTTATTTATATTTTTATATATATTTTGTTTTTGTAGGTGAAGGAAAATTTGTTTATACATTATAAACAAATATACTTTACTGAACATACTACCTCTTGTTGTTGCAAACTTGCATAACTGGAACACAAAAGGAAGGAAAATCAGTCACTGTTCACTTTCATTGCATCTTTTTCTATATTTTTGTGTTCCATTAAAGAAAGAAAGTCATTCAGGTCTGGGTTTGGAACAATATTAAGGTGCATGACATAATTTAAATTTTTGGGTGAACTATCCCTTTAACTTAAATTAATCTCTTTAGAATTACTAGATAACACCAACCACTCAAGTTACTTTAGATCAATCAAGCTGCATCAGCTGATCTTCCATTTGTCTCTCCATTTCCAGTGGCTCATATTGGTGTGGGTATCAGTGGTCAGGAGGGGATCCAGGCCGTGCTGTCATCAGATTACTCTTTTTCCCAGTTCCGCTTCCTGCAGCGACTTTTGCTGGTGCATGGACGTTGGTCCTACCTTCGCATGTGCCGTTTTCTCTGTTACTTCTTCTACAAGAATTTTGCCTTCACTATGGTGCACTTCTGGTTTGGATTCTTCTGTGGATTCTCAGCACAGGTGAGAATAGTTTTGGAATGCTGTGTTTTTGACGAACAGTGATCATACTGATTGTTTCATTGTCATCATGCACATGGACTGTGGGTTTTTTTAATCAATGCAGCGTCTTCTCTTGTCCAGTCCAACTGAGGCACATGCCCCCTCAGATGTTTTAACAATGTGGATTTTGAATGCAACATTCACAAAATCATTATTTGTATCTTTGATAATTGTACATGATTATTGTTAGTGAACAAAAGTGTTTGTCTTAAACCCTATGGCAAAAATCACCCATTCAGATGTCTAAAGGGCAATTTAGTCAATCCTTCACAGTTTATTTCTGGAACACAAAATAATTTATCAAAATGTCAAATCTGCTCTTTTCCATCAATGAAAATACCTTGTGGTCAATGACTGTCAAGTTCAGTTGCAATGTGTTTATTAGGTCGGGATTTAAACTCGGGTCCCCTTAAATGCAAAGTGAGAGCTGTACCATTACACTAACATGTGCTATGCTAATGTGATGCAATACTTTTTAATGTAATTATTTACTACCAAGTTGTTAAAAAGTTATTTTTTCTTTGGTAATGTCTTTTCTTTCCTATCTTTTATATAGACTGTCTACGACCAGTATTTCATCACTCTCTACAATATTGTGTACACATCCCTGCCTGTGTTAGCAATGGGCATCTTTGATCAGGTAAAGAAAGCATATATATATATGTTTATGCGCTAATTCCTAAACAAATACTACATTTTCCTTAAACTTTTAAAAGTAATTCACCCCACCTCTGTCTCTATCAGGATGTTCCTGAACAGAGAAGTCTTGAGTATCCAAAGCTGTATGAGCCAGGCCAGCTGAACCTGCTGTTTAACAAACGAGAGTTCTTCATCTGCATCGCACAAGGAATCTACACCTCAGTTGTTCTGTTCTTCATTCCATATGGCGTTCTCTCTCATGCCACACAAAGTAATGGAGTTCCCTTGGCAGACTACCAAACCTTTGCTGTAACTACAGCAACAGCCCTTGTCATAGTCGTCAGCGTACAAGTAAGTCTTTGTAAAATGGATGATAGCTGTATCACCACGTAAAAGCAAATTTTAGCCCTTCATTAGCACTTGTGAATGCACTATGCATGGTTTGTAGTGTTAAATTAGAATCTTGTTTACGCTATTCATATTGCAGTAGTGTAAAAGAAGGTAGATGGTATTTTATTTATATATATATATATATATATATATATATATATATATATATATATATATGCAGTTGTGGCCAAAAATATTGGCACCCTTGGTAAATATGAGTAAAAAAGGCTGAGAAAAAAAACATCTGCATTGTGTATTCTTTTGATCTTTCATTCAAAACCTTTAATTGAAGTAATACAATTGAAACGTGGGAAATATCTCATTATTAAATAAATATTTTTCTCCAAAATGCATTGGCCATGTTAGGCCTCGTGTGCTCAGATAGGAGACAAAGGCAGGCCTACACAAAGTCATAAAGCCCGACTGAGGCCTATAGGAACACTCATAGCCTGATCACCAAAATCAGACAAAGGGAGTCCAAAACAGACTACAGATCACATCAATCCTTGCTCACTTTACGCCTAGGCATGAAATTCTGAAGGCTCGAACTCTCAACTCCTATTGAAAGAAATGCACGACAGAATGCATCCCTCAACCATGATATCATTGAGTGTATAAAACCCCAGAAATTCCTCCTAAGTTTTGCTTCCAGCGACAGTATTTGGCGCATCTAGTTGCAGCCCTGCTGCTCCCATGTGTTGTCTCGCTGCCCAAGGAAGTAATGTATGTACCTAAACTTTCACATGCAATCTCCATCTCGCTGGACGAGTCGAGGTTTCTTCGTGTTCCACTGAGCATGGTAATGGATTCGAAGGACACCGCTGAGCAATCCATGTCTTCAGTCTTTTGCATGCAGAATTGAAGAAAGAAGATTTCTCTTCCCTCTTTAACCGAGTCGACTTCACTGATTTCTCCGCCAGCCCGCCGAGAATCAACAACCGTACCGCCCGCTGACAAAGCGAGGAAATGGCCTCCCATCATCACCTGAGCTTCGAGGAACTGAGTCAGAGTCAAACGATGGACGAACACTCATTCTACCCATGTCCTCATGTGACTCAAGTAAGAGGTTTAAGTCTGGGCAGAGATAGATTATTATAGTGTGTTATTCTTGTGTATCAGTGGGATAGCTTGTACAGTTTATGGACTGCCGAGTCCACTCATTGCTGCTAATAATACTCAAGGTATTATTGTAGTTTACTGTTTCCACAAATGAGATTTGCTGTGTTGTCGTCCAACCATGTTGGGCTGTTTGTGCATTTCCGCCATTGCAGTGAGACTGGCACACTGAGTTAACCATTAAAGAACCAACGGCACGGCGGACGGATTACGAGCCGTTCACCGCGTCTCTGAGTGATAAAATTAACAGTGGCCATCTCTCCCCCAATCGCTAAACCGGCTTCGGCTGTTCTCTCTCTCTCGTACTAGCAGCACACACGACCCCTCACAAACATACCCGCACACATATTTGGCAAACAGATAACTTGCCGTTTAAGCTCAGCTTTGTCCCCAAGCTATCGTACCAGCGGAGACACACATTAAATGGGCAGATGGCAATAACCAGTCTCTCCGCCCACATTCGCGGCCAGAAACCTCACATTGCTCTCTACGAGAGCCAACTCCGCCATTTTAGGACCTTTAATTTGTTGTCAGTGAACCATTATTTTGTTGATTTTGATGTTTGTTTTGGTTCATTGACCTGCTGGAAGATCCAACCAAGGCCCATTGTAAGCTTTCTGGCAGAGGCAGCCAGGTTTTTATTTTGTATCTTTTTGTATTTGATAGAGTCCATGATGCCATGTATCCGAACAAGATGTTAAA
Source organism: Xyrauchen texanus (assembly GCF_025860055.1). NCBI lineage: Eukaryota > Metazoa > Chordata > Actinopteri > Cypriniformes > Catostomidae > Xyrauchen > Xyrauchen texanus. Next base: position 24,355,531 of record NC_068290.1, read on the forward strand.
AAATAGCCCCACAACATTAAAAATCCAGCACAACATTTAACTGTGGGCATTAGGTATTTCATCCCTATGTTCACCAAACCCATCTCTGGTGTTTGATGCCAAAAAGCATTTTTGTTTTATCTGACTATAGAAACCCAGTCAGATTTGAAGTTCCAGTAGTGTCTGGCAAACTGAAGATACTTGAGTTTGATGTTGGATGAGAGCAGAGGCTTTTTTTCTCTTAAAAACCCTCCCAAACAACTTGTGGTGATGTAGGTGATGTCTTATATATTTTTTAGACTTTCTGACCCCAAGACACAACTAATTTATGCAGTTCTCCAGCTATGTTCCTTGGAGATTATTTTGCCACTTCCAGCCTTCCATTATTAATGATTGCTAATAACCAAACCCACTCCTGAATGAATCACCCAACAGGCCATAATTATTGGCACCCTTTTATTCAATACTTTTTGCAACCTCCCTTTGCCAAGATAACAGCTCTTCTCTTATAATGCCTAATGAGGTTGGAGAACACCTGGCAAGGGATCTGAGACCATTCCTTCATAGAGAATCTCTACAGATCCTTCAAATTCAGAGCTCCATGTTGGTGGACTCTCCTCTTCAGTTCACCCCACAAATTTTCTATGGGGTTCAGGTCAGGGGACTGTAATGGCTTTGGAAGGATCTTGATTTTGTTATCAGTGAACCATTATCGTGTTGTATCATTATTGAATATGTATCATTAATATTCTACATTTAAATTAATTTTATTTAGGGAAAGTAGTAAAAACTGGTAGATACACTTATCACCCTGGTGCAAACACAAAAATACTCTAATAGTATTTTGTCTTGTAATATGTACTTTTATCAAATACTTTTGAAATACAATAGCATATAGCAATAGCATGCTCAATCTTCTAGGCCACTTTTCTGTCATGCAAATCGCTTAGGCACTCCATTTTATCCATTTTTTTTACATTTTATATAGTAAAATTGTATAGCTGGTTTGTTGTTAAGTGTTTTGATTAGCTCTACCTTTTTGTTATTTGTTTATAGATTGCTCTGGACACGGGTTATTGGACAGCTATAAATCACTTCTTTATATGGGGCTCTTTGGGAACCTATTTCACTATCCTTTTTGCTATGCACTCCAGCATCCTGTTCAACATCTTCCCGAAGCAGTTCCATTTCCTTGGTGAGTCGGCACTGTGGCCCAACTATCTGTGCAGTTGAACAGAAACAAACATTTGATAACTTATATATTGTGTCTCAACACAGCTTATAAGCCATACCTTGTGACATCTGGAAATTCAGATAGCATAACTTGTTAACACTTTACAATAAGGTTCAGTTTGTTAACATTAGTTAACAACATTGGTTAACATGAACAAACAATGAACAATCCTTTTACATGTATATGTTAATGTTAGTTACCGCTCTATGAACCAACATAATGCAACAATAAACAATTGTATTTTTATGAACTAACTGAGGAAGCGAGAACTGGCTTAACAATATAAATAATAGTTTAATTATAAACTTAACCAAAAAGACAAACACAGGTGTCGGACAGCTGTCCATAAATCACTTACACACCGGTTCTCTGATAAGCCGTAGCTTGGTCCTCTGCCACTCCTCCCCCGGGCAGATCGGAGGCAGTCCTCCAGCCCCTGGCAGATGAATGCCCCGCTGCGTTTTTGGTGGATGGTAGGGGTCTCCCCCGCCCCTGGCAGCAGTAACCGTTCCAGGCGGTTGGTTGGGAGCCCCTCCTCATCTCGCGGTTGGTGGCCTTTCCTCCGCTTCCAGGCGGCCAGGCTCCTCCATCCTCTGGCGGATGACCACGGCTGCTCCTTTGGGGTGGATGGTAGCAGCGAGAACTCCACTACGGCACATCCCTCCTCCTTCATGGGTTTTGGCACCAGTGTAAAGGGATTAATGAGAAGTAGGAGGCGAGAACCGGCTGGACAGTATAAATAATAGTTTAATTGTAAACTTAACCAGGTGTCAGACAGCTGTCCGTAAATCTCTCTCTCTCGCACTGCCATCTTCAGTCGGCCTTTATCCCTCTCGAGGGCTAATTAGCCTGATTAGGGGCCAGGTGTGCAGAATCTTGACCCGGCCCAGCCCTCCGCCCTGCCACACTAATATTAATAATTATTAAGAAATGCTGTAAAAAATATTGATTGTTTGTTGTTTGTTCATGATAACTAATGCATTAACTATTGTTAACGAATGGAACCTTATTGTAAAGTGTTACCTTTTACACTTTTTTGGGTTATTAAAATACAACCTACTCAATAAACAAACTAATTGTTAATGTATATGTAGATAAATATATTTGCTTTACATGTGTTAAATATTTAAAATTTAAAGATGCAAAAAAGCTTTAATCTTTAGAACTCTTAAAAGCACTACAGTACAACCTTCTTTTAAACTAAGTTTTGATACTGTTATGTTTAGGATTTAATATTATTTCTTTATTGACTTTTATTGTGATGCATATTGTGTAAACGTGTGTGTGTGTGGATTATTTTGTTCTGATGTGCACGACATATGTTAATTGTGACCACAGGAAGTGCACACAACACACTAGGGCAGCCGGTGGTGTGGTTAACTATTGCTCTGGCTACAGTCATCTGTATTGCTCCAGTCCTCGCCTTCCGCTTCCTCAAACTGGACCTAAAACCTCAGCTCTCAGATACTGTAAGTGTGTGTAAACACTTGTAGTGACCTGTTTGTCTGTCCTTATTCTCAGACCATTATTTGTTTTACTTTTTCAACATCTTATGTTTACGTTAAACCATACATTCATTATCAGTATACGGCAGAGCAAATATAAAGTACTTACACAATAGTTATAAGTAATAGGCTTATATTCCAAAAAAAATTCTTCTCTGTTTTATTTAGTGTGTTTCGGTAGATATGTGGGTGTATTTTATTTGTATGTTTGTTAGTGTGAATGAGAACACACTGCTTTAAAAGATTAGTTCACAAAATAATAACGGTTATTCAGTCATTGTTCACTATCCCCTGTGTTGTTATAACCCTATATGACTTTCTATCTTTTTCTTAACACAAAAGAAGGAATTGTGAAAAAATTGTGTGCTCAGTGATGTCATACAATGGTAGTTTATAGTGACCACATCTTCAAGCTTCAAAAGAATGCAAAATAATAATTCAGAAGTCTAATACATTATTCAGTGAGATTCATGAAAGCATATGATAATGTTTGGTGAGAAACAAGCCAAAATCGAATGTATTATTTATTGAAAATGTTGACCGATCATTGATCGCCTATGCACGTTCATGATAGGGCATGAGAGCAACAGTTCACACAGCCCCTGCTTGCGACATGGGCAGCTCAAGTGAAAACTTGTTTTGTTTATCTAAAAATAGGTCTGCCGCATCGAAAGTGACAACAGAACATAACACAGCTGCACAAAAAAACAGAAATCAGAACTTGCTAAACATGTCTGAATAGTTTGTTGTCAAAGAGAGAGAAGGCGGGAATGTCTGTCACCTCTTCTCCATTCTGAACCAGTAAGTATTTGTGACAGACCTGAGTAGAGTGAGACCTCCACAAAAACATTTGGTAGGTGTAACATTCTCGGCCAATGTCAAGTAGTTTTTAACCGGCTCACGAGATGCTGACTTGAATATACTGTTAGGGGAAAGATTTTGGACCGATATCAGTTTACAGTGGACAGAGTTACCTGGCGCAATGCCGAAAATAGAAAACAAGCGATAGAATGCACCGTCACTTGTCACGACTGGTTAGGACAAAAACTCTTATTAACATAGAAAATGTACATTTTATTGCGTGTCTTTTGCCATCAGGTTAGGACAAGGTGTGACTGTGGCTGCCTTTAGCCTCCTCTATGTGTCTGTTTGATTGAGGAAAAATAAGGCTGGGCATAGAAATATTTTGTGTGCAGCTGTGTTTAGTTCTGTATTCACTATCGCTGCGGCAGACCTGTTTTTAGATGAACAAAATGAGTTTTGTCTTGAATGCCCCAATGTCACAAGGGGCACGTGTGAACTGTTGCTCTAGTGCCCTATCATAAACGTGCACAGGAGATCAATGATCGGTCAACAATTTCACTAAATAATACATTCGATTTCAGGTTGTTTCTCACCAAACCTTATCGTATGCTTTCATAACAATCATAAGTCTCATGGAATAATTTATTAGACTTCTGAATTATACTTTTGTGTTCTTTTGAAGCTTGAAGTGGTGGTCACCATCAACTGCCATTATATGACATCACTGCGAACAAAATGTATTCACAATATATCCCTTTGTGTTGAGAAAAAAAGTCATATAAGGTTAGAACAAAACAAGGACTGACTTTTCATTTTTGGGGTAACTATCCCTTTAAGGTTCCCATAGATCTCGAAGTTTGTAAGAATGTTCCCAAGTGAAAGAAAGAAAGAAAAATAACATTTTAATAATTTAGAAAATAAGAAGAATATAGTTAGAATTTAGAAAAATAGAAGAATTTTATTCTTAAGAATGTTTTTTCTTAAATGTTTTTGAATCCGGCCCCAGATTTAAATAACAATTACGAATAGCTTTAATTCATCTAGAATGCTCACAAACAAAATAAACAATAAAAAAGATGACACAAATTAACATGTAGAGATGTGGATGGGTATGTTTAGAAAGTATATATAAAGTATTTAAACTGTATTTTTCATATCTTATAAAGATTTTAATTTGGAATTAGATCATATAAAAATAATTTTGTAGCATAATATCGCTACAAAATATTTTTTGTGACATATTTGCCAGAGTGGTAACTCAAAATACAGTATATGTAATATACATTTATATTATATTATATAAATAACATCTATTTTTATATGTAAATATATACAAAAAATAACTTTATTTCAGAAATTGCTCCCATGTATTTATTTATATTCAAAACTATTGTTGGAAAATGTATGGTTGGTTGAGAAGTATACTATGTTAACACTGAGCATTGTATTGTCTGATTCATACCAGTAGATTTGACCTTATTCACACCAGTAGGTTTGATTCATTGGCACTTTTTGGTTATCCCCTCACACTCATTTTCTCATTGTCTTTCTGCAGGTGCGCTACACTCAACTGGTGCAGAAGAAGAGGAAGCCCGGTGGGCGTGCAGGCCTTGGAGTTGGTGGGGCTGGAGCAGCTGGTGGCAGTGCTCTGGGTCGTCTGGGGAGAGGTGGCTCTCGACGCTCTGGTTATGCGTTTGCGCATCAGGAAGGCTTTGGCGAGCTGATCACGTCGGGAAAGAATATGCGCCTGAGCTCGTTGGCTCTTGCCACATTTGCCTCCCGCCACAGCAGTAGCTGGATTGACAGTCTTCGCAAGAAAAAACATGCAAGCAATAGTGGTGCACATACGCTGACAACTGGAGATGGCAGTAATGTCTCCTCTCAAACCACACTTGTTTCCAATTCCTCCTCAGTGATTGGTCCTCAGGGCACAACCCCAGGGGAGACACGACAACCATGTAATGAAACTGGCCTCACTTGTAGCCTTGATGACATTTCTCTCAGCATGGTTAGGTGTACAGAAAGAGAGGCTGGAGGATGTAGTACTGGAACTGTGCAGGTAAATACATTTATAAACATAAGCACAGATTATTTACAGACACATGACATACAAGCCATCATACAAAAATGTTGGATGTTTGGAAACATTGAATAGAATCTTGTTTTATTTGGTTTCAGAGAACTAATTTAATGAATTGACAAGAATAGATCAGTTCCACTAAGGAGAAAACGGCAGGAAGCAGCACTATTAAAACACTTTCATTTCTCACTTTTTGGAGGAAGTGGTCTCAGCTGAAGTTGTCAAAAAATTATCCTTTTTTCATATTTTCATATGGGTTAATAATTTTCATTATATTTATTCTTTTTTTTTAAACAAATACTGTACTTAATCTTTCTGTTTTAACTTGTTAAATGTATTCATAATAGAATTAGTGCTGTGATTGCTTTGCAATGACTATGCAAATGTATAATATCTGAAAGTCCAGCTGTACTGACCAGTTTGACCTATGGACTTATATGGCAAATTTGCCAATAGGTTCCCTATTGTGGTCTCTGTGGATTTTCCACTTTTTTGTTTTTTACTTTTTGTTTTGGACCTTTTTCTTACTAATTTGCATAGAATTAGTTGAAAATACAAAAACAAAAAATGTCTTTACATTCTCATTTAAGCATGTTAGGCTTGCATAAAAATGGAGCCAAACAGCTTTTGTTGATAATTTGTTGGACAGGAAAAGCATATAAAACTGCTGATCAAGTTTCTTGGTTGCAGTTGTAAAAAAGGTAGATTCTAGAGCAAGTAAATTTGCTCAATGTTACTTATTTAATTGGAGAAAATATTATTTTATCAAAGGGACAGTCCACCCAAAAAGGAAAATTCTCTCATCAACATGTGTTTTGTCCATGTAATGTCAATGTGGTCCAAAACTTTCAAGTTTCAAAAGGACATAAAGACAGCATAAAAGTAATCCATATGGAGTTGTTTAATCCATGTCTTCTGAAGTGAAACGGTCGCTTTGGGTGAGAAACAGGCCAAAATTTTAAAATCCTTTTACACTATTAATCTATTTATAAAACTATTCTTTAAAGCTGTTGTTATGAACACAAACAACAATCATTAGTGAAAAATTGCCTGTTGTGGTCTTCCTAAATATTAAGTGTTTACAAGAAATTATCTTGTGTGATGGACAATTGCGATTAATTAGGAATTAATTAGGGCTCTCTATTTTAATGAACTCTTAGTTTGTCAATTTAAGAAGTTTGAAAAAGTAATGCAGTTTATAGGCCTATTCAAGAAAAATGGGCATTGAAAACTATAAGTGTATTAATAGCCTCAGTTAATTAATGTAATTAATAGTAATGTGATAATAAAAGTAAAATGAAACAGACTTTGGGTTAGGTAGAGGCATGCATATTCTAGCGCATTTTATCTTGATATTATAATCATATGGAACTTTCCTTGTTTTGCTGCTTGTTCACTGAAAACCGACTCTTTCTTCTAGGAAACTTTGTTTGTGTGGAGGGGACCTGGATCCCGAATAAGTGGGACCAGCAGCCCTGTACCGCCCCCCATTGCAGAGGAAAGGTCTAGTGGCGATTGAGAAAAGATGACTAAAGGTGGATCAACCAACTGGACTTCTTTTTGTGGATGCTTCCACCTTCTGGTGTTTGTTTGGTCATGTTTCTGTGTGAGAAGATGACCAGTGAAGACAGCACCTAAAAGCTTGGGAGTAAAGACATGCTCAAATTAAAATACATACAGAAAAAAAATCCAGATTCAGTGGAAAAACTGTGCACACAGGCAATACAAAGAGGGTTTGTTGTCACATTCCCCTGTATTGTATACATTCTCTCATATCTTGTCAGTAAGTTTAACTTATTTGAGGTTATTTGAGCTATTTATGGCTGAAAGAGAATTTTCTGTTCTAGCCAACTTGTTCAAATAACAAACTACTAAATAACATGACATGGGTAATAATACCACATACCTCCCTGTCCATGTAGCTGATGTTAATTGACCTCATATGCAAAATTATATTTTTGGTTAAATTTACATTTTTTAATTTATATGTGTACATTTATATTTATTTTGGATAGAAAGCAAGAAAAAAAGAAAACAAAGATCCCAAATTCATTACAGTACATAAAATTATAGCCTTTTCTGTCTCATATTTTACCTCAAATATGTTAATACTTATGCATTTCTACTTATTAGTTAAGTAAATGCCCTACAGTATCATACTCAGTCATGTCAATTAATTCAAAGGGAGTAGTCCTGCACTCTAAAAACAATATTTTATTTTGCCTTTTAGTTATCATAACTTAAAATGTAGAGTTAGAATAACTGCCCTGGAATGATCTTGTTGTGTTAACTCAATTATCCAAGTTTTTGTTGGATAAACTTGTGATAAATTATTGAACTTAGAAAAACTATTTCGCTGAATTAAAAATATAAGTCAAGAGAACTACGTACATCACGCTCAGATATTTGGATTCCTAGCATGCACTGAGTGCGGCATGAATAAATTATGCAAACATTATTACTGTCATCATTTTATTTACATTTTTACTGTTTCCAGCTTTTATTTTTGCTGTTGGTTTTTGTGTTTGTTGTCACTTTCAGTAATTTGTCATTCAAAGCTCATCTTTTTACTCAATGATGTGTTTGATGATTGTCACCATCATTGTGATTTGCGTGTAAAGTGTTGAGCCTCATGTGTGTCTCCTTGACAAGCTTAAATCTAAATATGATATTGGAATCAGATGTTGTTCTCTGATTATCGGCTGGTCATTTACCATCAAATTGCAGTTTATTGACAATTGGATAGCCCTAACTACTTCTACAGTTATCAATAATATTAAAAGCTAATTTAATTCTATATTTGGTTGGAAATGAACTTGAATGAAATTTATTGAACTTAGACAGTCAAGTCTGTTTTACTTAAAAGGACATTACGTTATATTGATTTAAGTCAACTTTATGTTGTTTAAATAACATTAAGTTGACACACCTTAAAACATTTTAAGAAGAACAAACACTTTTTAAGTTAAAAAAAATTTTTACAGTGTGTATTTTATATTCATCTTTTGAAATCTCAGTGAGTCAAGGGATTTCTTTATATACAGTACATATGACAAGCATTTTTCTTCTTTTTTTAATCTCTGTCACCCTTTCTCTAATGATGTAAGATCTTTTTCAACATATTGTTCTGCATATTGAGTCAAAATACTTATTTTTATCTGTTTGATGCTCAGCAGTTGTTTAGCTTGTTGACTTTATCTTTAATGATAATCTCTTCAAATTGTGCTGATACATGATGATAATATATGGAATGGTCAGCCGAGAAGTGAATATTCCCATATTCCCAATATCCCCCAGAAAAACACTATCGTTCTCAGTGAGAACATGACTCTACCCAACTGGATGAAACCCTTCTTTCCTCATCCCTCTCTTTTCACCATATTGGTGCTCTGCCCCTGACTGTCTATCTTGATTACAAGCTGGTTGACTGGAAGTCCAATGAGTTCAAACCTGAAACTGCTCTGCTAAATCTTAGAGGGACTAGCCATTGGAGAAGGGAGTGTGTTTGGACTTTTTTTGAAGATTCACATAATAGTTACCAAATGGATTCCACCTTGACTGTCTTAATTTGTAATGTGGCCTTCACCAGTATTTTAATTTATTTTGCGTGTATTTTATTGTGAATGAGAGAGATCCGATGAAGACATTTGAAAAGCTAATTAACTCATTGTTACTTGCCATGCGCTCTAATAGTTAGACCTAGCTCTTATATTGTGCAAAGGCGGTAACAGTAATATGCCTTAAAAGAGTTTGTGTTATTTTTTTAAATGTGTACATATTTTCATCCACCGCATAAAAGTATATTGCAATAAGAGATTTAAAGTCATCTCAAAATGTTATGGGTATCTCTTACAGTTTCTGTTAATGGTAAAGTCCTGTGTTGTAAACAGTAGGTGACCCTGCTGTTGTGACTGGGCCAAATGAAAATGGAAATATATAATTAAATGATTTTAATCAAACTGTGTGATCATTGTGTAGGCCTACGCTGAATGAATGTAAGTAGAGAAAAGTAGAAAAAAATCTTTGAATGCCTATTTTAAATAGGCCAATATATCATTAACATGGCCTAAAAAGTTTAATTTAATGGGAAACTCATTCTAATGAAATTTTCACCTCACATTTTTTGTCCATAAATTGACTTTGTATTGGCAACCCTCTGTGATTTTAGTAGATGTTGGGATATCCACCGTATTTGCCTAAAATTACGTTTTATAAACCTGACCACAGACAGAAATACTTTGTTTCTCGGTCTTCGTCTAGTCAAATGGGAACTTTGTCTTTGTGGTTCAACAGTTGCGCAAGAGCGGATTTGTTCAAGTAGATAGTTCATTATGCGGCGGAAGGGGAAGGGGCTGCAGTCTTCTGAATCCCTCACAAACATGCGAGCTTCTGGTTGATTTCTTGAAGGAACTGAAAATATTTTTGAACTGTATAATATCAGTTTTTCTGCCAATTGGGGCTGCCAAAATTTTGACGGCCAAAAATGTAAGAATTTCCCTCGTTAACCTTGCAGTTACGACATTATGTCGGGTTATACTGTGATTTTTTTGAGCTTGATTCTTTTTAGAGGTGGATTCTAAGCCCCAATAATAATGTGGGCCGGGTCTGCGCTCAAGTTAATCGGTTTATTAGCTGCGTTCAAAGTTCACTCTGCTGTGAAAGATGATCTGTGTAGTCGAAAAGGTAATTCATCTTTCATTTTATTTTTTATTTCACAATAGAACCAAGATAATTATTTATTTTGAGTTATGGAACCAAATACTTGTTGCTTATATATTTTGACTTTTTAGCTGAGCAAAATTCTCTCTCTCTCTCTTTCTTTCTCTCTCTTTCTACCTCTCTCTATTTCTCTCTCTTTCTCTGACATGGTCATATGATATTACAATGTTGATATTTAAGTCGGAATTTGATTCTTCTGTTCTCATCTCAGTTATGTGGTTTAGGTTTGCCATAAGCAGAAAATGGAGCAATATGTAAAGCCGTAAAAAGTGATTATTGGTAGAGATGGGCGATACCACTTATTTTCTTTTCGGCCACTATCTCCCGAATACTTTTAGGCCAATATCTCCCGATATCGATACTAAACCGATACCTCTAATACATTAAATTCTTACGAAATCTTTGGATATAATAAGTAACTTAAATTTTTTTTTATATAGGCCTATATATTTATTGGTCTGATCAGAAAATTATTACGCTGCTTTTTTTACATGGCTAATATTATTAAAAACAAGTTACTATATGGACACTATGGTAATGCTGTAGTAAAACCATGGTAAATTGCATCAAAACCGTGGTTACTGCCCAAAAAAAAAAAACATGATTATTCGTGGTTATTAATACAATAGTACTACAGTAAATCTATGGGTAGTTTTCATAAGGGTATCATTTATTAACGAGGATTAAAGATAATGATCAATGTTCTAACATGTATAAACATATATAAACCTGTATAAATTGTCACACAAGCCCATTATAATAAATGTCGGTGTTAGCCTACATCGTCATTGCAATGAAGTTGTAAAACTGGCTATGACTTTACACGGAAAAGGTTAGTAAGCAATTATTACACTAAAATCATGTTAATACAAATCTTTACGTCTTGTGGCTATACTTTGAAACATTGATATTTTAATGTTTACGGATTGGTCCCATTCACTTCCATTGTAATTGCCTCACTGGAGCCCAGATTTTTCCTTTTTTCATAAGAAAAGGAAGGACAAGTCTAAATAAATTTTTGTGGCAAGTAACATTATTCCACAAAATAAATGCTGTCTATTGAATTTACTTTAATTGAGCCTAGAATATTCCTTTAAAAAATAAGTCTCGTAACAGTTGCTCCATTCTTTATGCTGTCTAGCTTCTTTTTTTTTAGCGCAAGAACGAATTGGGTCTGAACTGCCCCTTACGCATTACATAGATGGAAAAAGTGCCATCAAAGATGATTTAAGATGGATTTCCCTGGTAAAGTTAAAGCAGGTGCTTGCGTATGACATGCATAGTAATAAGTTGTAACATTTTATAGGTCTCAACAATAAAAAATTTCCATTTATGATCTTATTATTTTTCTTCTACATATAGTGATTTATTTTTTTCATCTAATTATAAGGATTCTGACATTGTATTGCTTTTGTGTGATGTCATTTTAGTTCAACTTGAAATGAGAGACAGAGAAAGAAAGAGGTTAGGGGAGAATCTGGGGGTTTTTAATAAAAGGAACTGAAAGCAAAAGTAGCTCTTTATTGCATAATTTTGTTTCATATTAAACCAAGCCAGTGAACTATGAAATGTATATACTCGCCCATGTTGGAGTATCATGTATTCAGCCAATAGATGTGGCATATACAAAGACAACTGTACACAAGACATTTTGTAAAGAAAAACGTCTAGGTTACTAGTGTAACCCCCGTTCCCTGATGGAGGAAACGAGACGTTGTGTTGATTGTAGTGACACAAGGGGCTTCTTTTGGGAGCCTTGGATACCTCTGAATATGAAAAAGGCCAATGCCAAATTGGCGAACAGAATTTGCATGTCCCGCCCCCGGACATACGGGTATAAAAGAAGGGATGTGCCTCTGTTCAGTCAGGTTCTGCACTTAGGAGCCGAGAACAAGGTTCGGCAATTACAGCGGCTTGGTACAGTGTTGTGGCAACGGGAACACAACGTCTCGTTCCCTCCATCATGGAATGGGGTTACACTAGTAAACTAGACGTTCCCCTTCTGTCACTCACTCGCCGCTGTGTTGATTGTAGTGACTTAAGGGGTCCCTATTCAATATCCCACCTACACTGACCACGTGACGTGAACTGCTGATGCTGGTGCAGCAGGCTGTAGCGTGCCAAAGGCGCATGAGCACCAGACTGCACATAACCCTCCCCAACGCGCTACTAAGACGTCATATTATTTTTATTAGGTTCCCGGCATCCGATCAAGGATTCCCTTGAGGAGTGGGAACAAGCGATGTGGCAAGCATGGGAGCAGGACGCATCAGCTGCCTTTTGTACTCTATGTTTCTCCTCACAGAGTGTTCGATGCAGCTGGGATCATCTAGCTATAATACGCATCGGGGAAGGCATCTTTTCCAGTCCTATTCTTTCAAGGGAAAAAGACCCTACGGAGAGCACATCCTGCCCAGGCTGGGGGGGAGGTGAAAAATGTGGCAAATATGTCACATGGGTTTTTCAGTCCACATGTGGAAGAGGCACATTGGTAGATCCTACTTAGCAAGGGAGGAGTTGCTACAAACATGGCGACAGCAGGGCAGAGGGAACTGCCCAAGGGAGACGCGGGTCCGCCGGCGGGGAAACCGTACCACGGAAATTACGCACAGGGGGATTCATCCATGATGGCCAAACTCTGTGGAGCACCTGTTCCAATACAGAGTAGTTCGTACCCGTAGTGGGTCTGGTCGAGAATTCCTCTTGCTTTTATGGACTCACCTGGGGTGAACCTCCTTAGGACAAGAATTACAGCCAGCAACTCTAGGCAGTTGATGTGCCAATGTAGCCGCAGGCCCGATCAGGAACCGGTGGCTGCATGGCCGTTGCACACGGCGCCTCAACCCTGTTTAGAGGCATCTGTGGTGACCACGATGCGCCTGGACACCTGCTGTAGGGGGACTCCTGTCTGCAGGAAAAAGAGGTCTGTCCAGGGGTTGAATAGCTGACGGCAGAGGGGGGTGAAGATCAAATACATGCCGAGGTGCCATGCCCATCTCGTGACTTGAGTCTGGATTCTATGCTGGAGCGGTCTCATATGCATCAACCCTAGCGGCGCGACCAAGGTGAGGATGCAATACTGTATGCCCCAGGAGCCTCTGGAACTGCTTTAGTAGGCTGTACCTACTTTGAATGACGAGAGGCATTTCAGCACTGACTGACTCCATCTCGGCTGGAGGGACAGGCTCTATCGCATCCTTTTGCAAAAGGGTAGCGATTTCCGCGCACAGGGTGCTGGCCCTTTCGCCGTTTAACCTTTCGTGGCTTCGAGCGGCGCCCTGAACTGAGGAACCAATCATCTAGCCATGTGGGTTGAGGGGAGGACGGAGGGTTCCAGTCCAGCCCCACGCTCACGGCGGCCTGGGCAAGCAAGGCAGCACCTATGGCCGTCAGATGCGGAGAGATATCTGCCGCGTCCAAGAACAACGCAAAGGCGGTAGTGCACCTTGATTAAGACGTGTCTTGAGAAAGACGTTCAACACCAATGTGTAACTCTTTTAGAGAAAAGATTGCTCATTAGAGGAGTTGTTTGCTCTTTTAAAAGTCTGTCAAAGCATCCAGGCACGTGGACTGCACTGGCGTGCAGAGAAGGGAGAAAGCCGTAAGCAATGCACTGTAGATCCAACATGAAAGCTCTCTTAGAGCATGCACATTTTGGCATTGGCCTTGGTCTTTTTCATAGTCAGAGGTATCCGAGGCTCCCGAAAGAAGCCCCTTGTGTCAATACAATCAACACAACGTCGAGGGAGTGACAGAAGGGGAACTCTGTCAGAAATTAAAAGTATAGTTCTCACAAAAATGTCAGTTTTGTAATTACTTACTTGCCCTGTTCCAACCCTTTGTTTCTTCTGTCAAACACAAAAGGAGATGTTAGGCAGAATGACAGCTTCAGTCCCCATTAACTGTCAATGTATGGAGAGAAAAAAGATGCAATGAAAGTTAATAATGACTGAGGCTGGCATTGTATGAGCATGTTATGCAAGGAGCTATTGTGGATTTGTTTGAACTGTCTTCTTCAGAGCCCCCTCCTGGAGTTTTGGTACTGAAGTTGGGAAGCAATGTTGTGCTTGGCTGCAGGGGTGATGTCACTGTGGATGATGTGCCACTGGCTTCGGCCACTGTTATGAATAAAAGAGACAGAAACAGGTGGAAAGCAGACATACCTGTCATATGGACAACTCAAAGAGAAACAGTATACGCTGATGTTAATAGTACACATCAGACCAATATCAAGAGAGTTGTAACAACTGGAACAGACCAAAAGATATTTGATTCTAGTAAATATACTAAAGCTAAAGAAGATATGAAGATCACTGTTAAAACCCCCATATCCATAAAGAATGAGCAAACCACTTCAAGGCGTGTTTCACGTGCTGTCAATCAACACACCCAGTCAGAGATATCAGATGGAGCCAAACCGGGAAAAGAGGCATTTGCTGTTACCATGGGGCCGGAAAACTTTTCTGAGGATGATGAATTTGAGGATTATTATGAAGAGGAAGGGTCAAGAGTGACAAGAGGCATCAAAATGCGAACACGCTGGACTCTGAATGGTCAACTAGTACGTGTGGGAGTGGAAAGGGGTGGGATTTTAAAACTTCCTAATCTCAGTTTGGCCAATGGTGGTAATTACCACTGCTACAGAGGAGCGAGACTGATTTCAACTGTCAAAATCAGCGTTGGTGGTGAGGAATCTCTATCACACCCACCCATGTAAATGAATTATGTACAGATCAACACAGAAACAAGAAATGCATATTCAAGTGTTATTTTCACAGTGCCTCCAGAAAAACCTACTGTCTCGTGCAACAGGAAATCTCACACCAGCCAGGTACGCTGTGTTTGGACATCCAAACAACCAGTAACCCCACGTCCTCTGTGTTATCTACTACTTAGAAGAGGGTGAGTGTGTAAAAATGATAAAGTTAGGCACTTATTTTGAAAAGTATTTAAAAGTAATCAGAGTACTTCTTAAAGTAATGGAAATTCTGTCATAATGTACTCATACTTATGTCTTCCAAATCTATTTGACTCTTTCTTATGCTGAACATAAATAGAGAATTTTCATTGTCTTAAGTTTTTTCAATAAAATGGAAATTGATACAGTAAAATGGAAGCTGATGCAACACAACACTGGCATTAAATTTGAGGGAGGCTCCTATCCTATACTTTATTTTAAGAAAGGTAATGTCAGTGAACAAATTTGGTTAAACATTCCATATTTATTTATTCATGACAAATGACTGATGAGAGTCAGAAATTGTAAGTAATACGGTTCCCTCATGTAGTTTCAAACTTGTGTGTTTTCTTCCATTGAACACAAATGTTATTTTGCTATTATTTTCACATCGGGATTGACAAAAAAGTACCATGCATGGCATGTAGTGCACCATATTTCAAGTCCTCTGCCTGAAACCTTATGATATAAAAATGTCACAATAAAATTTTAGCACGTTGGTCTTACATCTGAGAATGAAGTTTTCTTGGCTTTATCATAAACGTGCTTCAACATATTTAAAAACACCAGATTTGAAAGCTTTTCAAAGCTTTTCAGGTACTTTTTTGGAGCATGACAGCCCCTGTTCCCAAGCCCTTTCCCACTACAGGAACAACTACTGAGGAACTATTGTTCCTATTAGCTGTTTAGAGAAATTTTTTTTGTGTAAATGCCTTTGCTCCAACAGCATGGTAGGTACTTTTTGGGAGAAGAGGGCTGTGGGAGGTACTGCAACCTGTGATTGGTCACTCACATATTATGCACAAAGTAATGAGAAACGCAAGTCGGCAGCCACCACGAGTAAACAACCTTGTAGCTACTAGCCTGCTACTAAGAGGATTGCACTAATTTTCCAATTCCCTTACCAGAAATAACATAAAACCAACGAAATATCTAAAGAGTATCAGCTGTTTCACATATTATGTGTGTGCGAGCGTGACTTCAAAGGGAGAAACGCTTTGACTTTTCATCACATCTGTACTGTGTGACTATACAGAAACTAAAGTGATTTCTGGATTACTACAGATAATTTTTTCCTGGGATTACGTACATAAATAATAAGATGTTTATCAAGAGTGGGGTATTGAAATCTATTATAAACTTAACTGTAATAATAAAATCTAATTTACATGAGGAAAGTGTTCATGTGCCTTTTCCTGTGTGATAAACTTGCTGCGTTGCACATTCGTAAATGTGTGAGAGATCTTTGTTCACAGTGTTTCCTTGTTCTCACATGCACAAGTGAATGAGAGTATTTCTTGCACAATGGACATTGTGATGGACATTGCAAATTTGCTCTACCCATTCTACTAAATACTATTTCTACTATTACTACAGAATGTATGATACTATAAAATCTATCAAATTGCAGAGTACAGATGTTTTTACATTTACATTTATTCATTTGGTAGATGTTTTTATCCAAAACAAAAAACTAAAAAAAAGGAATAAAACAACATAAGCGATTCTTCTTAAGGAGACAGTAAAATATCGAAAAGTATGAAAAGTTATTGTCCCCACATTCGAAATATGTGGGTAATTTTTGTCACTTTCAGTGGATTTTTTGCCCTGAGCCCTGGTCAGTTTCTGAGTCTGTTCTATGTCACCTGTCTTAAATTGATCTTTCTATTCCTTTGTCTCTTTACCTCCAAAGATTTTTTAGTAATGCCACCCATGTGCCTTGTTCATTCTCCCATTTGCGGTGTTGGTGTGCTTTTCCTGTGGAGGAAGGTGACAGAACTCTCCATTTGGCACAACTCTGTGTGACGAACATAGCAGGCAATGCTGCCAGTCGTGTAATCAGCTTTAACCTACAGGACATCAGTAAGTGCTTGTGTTTCTCTGTGCTAGTTGCTATGAGATATTTTAAAATATGTTTTTGCTGTTGATTATCAAATGAGATCATTCAAAGACAGGCACAATGAGCTATCTGACAAGCACTCAAGTATTTAATTTTTAATTTTAAAAGCTTGCCACCTATTTTATTGTAAAAATAATACCATATTTTTCTCTGTAGTTAAGCCAGATCGCCCAACCAACGTTGTGGTGAGAGCAGTTGAGGGCCAGGAGGACACACTTAAAGTGTCCTGGTCTTATCCCAGTACATGGAAGCAAGGCTTCTATTACCTGCAATTTCAGCTGCGATATCGACACCAACAAGCGCAGGAGGTAAATTGTGGGGACTTTTCATACCTGGATGAAACGGTGGCCTTAAAAAACATTCCCTTTTGGCTCAGTGACATTGTGTTCTGCTAACGCACTATTCTTATATTGGCTAAGGTGTTTGAGCTCTGCCCTTTTAGGCATGAAGCTGTCCACTATAAAAGCAGGTGCGTAAACACCATTCCTCAGAATTTTCTTCCTTCAAGACAGCAAGTCATATCTCATTTAGAAGCCCTCTACTGCTTCGCCGTCGACTACACGAGTCAGCGGGTGGAATGTTCATGGCAACGCTTAAGCATTCTGATTACCTGCAGCTCGTCGGCAGGAGTTGTGTATCCTTACAAGCAATTGCATATTGTTATATTGTGTTTGCATTTATATATATATATATATAAAAGAGTTGCTTAAGTGTTCACGTCTTTTTAAAGATGTACATCCCGCCGTCATATTAGTATGAGAGCTGCATTTTCTATCTGGGCCATGACTATGCAGAGTGAGCTGTCATGGAGACTGACTGCCCTCACTGCGAGAGCATAAGCCTCAAGACGCTTTGCTCACGAATCCACTTTATTCTGAGGGACAATTCAGCCTCCTGTGCCCTCCCACCCACCTCTATTGTTACATCTGAGGGATCACACAAGGAGTCACGGTGGGGCCGTGTGTTCGAACAGGAAGAATCTGAAGTGGTCCTCGTGCCCGCACACGACACGTGAGCCCCTCAATCTCCATGTAATGCGTCTATGCCGATGCGTTATGTGCGTGATGGCCTCATCTCATTTGGCGGTTCTGACATTGGGTATGATGATGATGTCATGTCTCTCGCTGCATCAGGCGAGTGGTCAGTGGATGACGCTACCGCCCCTTCCCCCAGCGTGGGTGAGGAGCATGTACACACCACTGACAAGGAGATGCTTCACGTCTTTTAAAGGATGGTTGAAGAGCTCGATATCGAGTGGTCTCCTCCAGAAGAACCAACACAATCTTGCCTTGATGAATGGTTCCTGCTGTCCAGATGCCGGCAAGTGACCGCATCCCGTACATCTGCCCTGTTCTTCCCTGAAGTTCATAATGAACTGTCAAAATCCTGGCGAGCGCCCTATTCAGCTTGGCCACACAGCAACTACATCCTCTCTAATGTGGATCATTGGAAAGAAAATGGTTATGCCAATCTACTTCACAACACAGCAACAATCACAGGCTATGAGTCATTTTATGCCAAAACAGAGCAGTACTTCATCACAACCGGCTTGCTCCAGCTCTGTCTCGGTCCAGCGCCTGGCTAAAAACCCCGCACCAGCTGCCTCAATGCCGCCAAATGTCGCCACAGTGCAGATGGTAAAGCCACGCAAGCTGTGGCCCTAAGTGCTCCTGGCACACAATACTGTTCCCCTCTTCCACACTGCTGTTTGTTGGAAAGGGAATATTGTTGTTCAAAATGTTGTTCAATATGTTGTTTTCTGTGTCTCACATTATGACGAACAGCCGTTATTTCTTATTTTTGGAGAAAGACAGCAGGCTTTGGCCCATTCTAGTTCTGAGACACTTGAATTGCGTGCTCGTGACATGTCCATTCAAAATGTTAACTCAGAAACAGATCTTATTTTAGATTTGCATTCGAGGGAACTGTGTATCTGTTACGACAGAAGAAGGGAAGACAAGAAGGCTGGATCCAGATGCGGTTAGAGGTTTTAATGAAATTATAAATAAAATACAAAAACAGGTAGACACGGGAACAAAATCAAAACATCCACGATGGGAAACTGAAATAAACAGGAGCAAACATTAACACGGGTGAGGCACAGGATCAAAACACATACCACGACAGACGTGCCAACTACATTTAACGATCGACAAAGATTGTGGAACAAACAGGGTTTAAATGCACAGGGAGAGTGATGATCAAACGGGACACAGGTGAGAACAATGAGTGACTGCTGGCAGTGATGAGTGCAGGGAACTCTGGGAAGTGTAGTTTTATGACAAAGACTAGTGAAACACAGGGCAGACAACAAGGAAACGTGACAAGAAATGTGCTAGGTGACATGTGAAAACAAGAAACACGGGGCAGATAACAAGAGATCGTGACACAACCCCCCCTAAAAGGACCGGATTCCAGACGGTCCAAAAGAAACCACAAAAAAACAACAAAAACAACAAAATGTCCAGGGAGTGAGGGGCTAGAACAGGGAGGAAAACAGACAGTCCACGGGGGCACAAGGGGCAAGGAGACAGACCAAGGAGGCACAAGGGGCAGACAGGCAGTCCACGAAGGCACAAGGGGCAATTAGGCAGTCCACGGGGGCAACAAGGGAAATGAGACGGTCCACGGGGCCAATTAGGCAGTCCCCGGGGGCACAAAGGGAAAGGTTTAGGAGGCCAGGGAGGTATCGACCGGACAGGGACATGTTTAGGTGGTCTGGGAGGTGTCGACCGGGCAGGGACAGGTTTAGGTGGCCCAGAGGCTGGCCACAAGGCAAGGGCCGGTTCCGGGGGCCTGGGAGGTGGCCACAGGACAGAGGCCGGTTTTGGGGGCCTAGGAGATGGCCGCGGGGCAAGGGTCGGTTCAGGGGGCCTGGGAGGTGGCCAAAGGACAGAGGCCAGTTTTGGGGGCCTAGGAGATGGCCGTGGGGCAAGGGCCGGTTCAGGGGGCCTGGGAGGAGGAGTGGCCACTGGGGAGGCTGGCGGAGCCTGGTGAGGCGGAGCCAAGGAGGACCTCTGAGGCGGAGCCGAGGGAGGCTCGGGAGGCGGAGCCGCGGTAGGCGGCGCCGTAGGAGGCTTTAGGGGCTGAGCCATAGGAGGCTCGAGAGGCAGAGCCGTAGGAGGCTCGAGAGGCAGAGCCGTAGGAGGCTCTGGAGGCGGATCCACAGGAGGCTCAGGAGGCGGATCCGTAGGAGGCTCAGGAGGCTCTGTGGGTGGCGGCGTAGGAGACTTTAGGGGCTGAGACCTGGAAGGCTCTGGAGTTTCTGGGGGCAGAGCCGTAGGAGGCTCAGGGGGCTCTGAGGGCGGAGCCGTCGGAGGCTCGGGGGGCAGAGCCGTAGGAGGTTCGGGAGGCAGAGCCGTAGGAGGCTCTGGAGGCGGAGCCGTAGGAGGCTCAGAGGGCTCTGGGGGCGGAGCCATAGGAGGCTCGGGAGGTGGAGCTGAGGGAGGCTCAGGAGGCGGAGCCGAGGGAGGCTCAGCTGAGGGAGGCTCTGGAGGCGGAGCTGAGGGAGGCTCTGGAGGCTCAGAGGCCTCAGGGGGCGGAGCCGTGGGAGGCTCAGGAGGCAGAGCAGAGGGAGGCTCAAGAGGCGGAGCCCTGGGTATCTCGGGAGGAGGAGCCCTGGCAGACTCGAGAGACTTGAGAGATGGAGCCCTGGGATGCGGAGCCCTAGGTGGCTTGGGAGGAGGAGCCCTGCGTGGCTCGGGAGACTTGAGAGCCGGAGCCCTGGAAGGCTCGAGAGGCTTGGGGGTGGAGCCCTGGGAGGCTCGAGAGACTTGAGGGGCGGAGCCCTAGAAGGCTCGAGAGGCTTGAGAGGCGGAGCCCTGGGAGGCTCGAGAGGAGCCCTGGGAGGCTCGGGAGACTTGAGAGGCGGAGCCCTGGAAGGCTCGAAAGGAGGAGCCCTGGAAGACTTGAGAGGTGAAGCCCTGGGAGGCTCAAGAGACTTGAGAGGCGGAGCCCTGGGAGGCTCGGGAGGAGGAGCTCTAGGAAGCTCGGAAGGCGGAGCTCTGGAAAGCTCGGAAGGCGGAGCTCTGGAAAGCTCGGGAGGTTCGGAAGGTGGAGCTCTGGAAAGCTTGGGAGGCCTTGGCTCTTGAACGGTCATGGCTGCTGGCGCTGGCTCTGGGACGGTCATGGCTGCTGGCGCTGGCTCTGGGACGGTCATGGCTGCTGGCGCTGGCTCTTGGAAGGTCATGGCTACTGGCGCTGGATCTTGGACGGTCATGGCTACTGGCACTGGCTCTTGGACGGTCATGGCTACTGGCACTGGCTCTTGGACGGTCAGGGCTACTGGCGCTGGCTCTTGGACGGTCAGGGCTTCTGGCACTGGCTCTTGGACTGTCGAGGCTACAGGCGCTGGCTCACGGACATCCGAGGCTACAGGCACTGGCTCATTGACGTTTGGGGCTATCGGCATTTGCTGGTTGACCGTGGTATGCGCTGAGCTTGGGTTAGCTGGACGCTGGGGGCCAAGCCACAGGGGGTTCTGGGGACGGAGCTGCAGTAGACGGAGGCTGGAGAGCAGAAACCCTTCCCCTTCTCCTCTTCCTCCGGGCGGATGAGGCTGACAACCCTGGAACGCTGTTTGTGGTTGGCGTGGCCTCAGGCTCGCTGGCCGTGGCTGGAGTGGGCACAGGCTTGCTGACCGTGGCTGGAGTGGGCTCAGGCTCGCTGACCGTGGCTGGCGTGGGCTCAGGCTCGCTCACCGTGACAGGCGTGGGCTCGCTCACAGTGACAGGCGTGGGCACTGGCTCGCACACCGGGGCAGGCGTGGGCTTTGGCTCGCAGACCGGGGCAGGCGTGGGCCGGGAGGCGGAAGCCCGTCTTCTTTTCTCCTCCGGGCGGACGAAGTCGACCGTGCTGGCTCATGGACGACGACAGGCGTGGGGGCGAGCTCGCTGACCGGTGGGGCAGGTGGACGAGGACGAGCCAAGGACGACTGGAGGGTCACCGCCGTGGGAGAAGAGGCAGGATCCTCAACCACACCCACAGTAAACAGCGAGCCGCATGCCAGGAGTGTCTCCTCCATGAACTCGCAGAGCGTCCAGCCACACGTCTCCGGCGGCAACCGCTCCTGGAGCGAACCGGTCAGGCTAGCCTGGAAGAACACCACCAGAGAGGAGTCAGGAAAGTCGGTGGCGCTCGCTAGGTCCAGGAAGTTCCTAATGTGATCCTCCACCGGGCGGCTTCCTTGCTTCAGGTCCAGGAGGCGGCAGTTTGCCCGGAGAACCGCTGGATCCATTGTTTGGTTCGATCGTTCTGTTACAACAGAAGAAGGGAAGACAAGAAGGCTGGATCCAGATGCGGTTAGAGGTTTTAATGAAATTATAAATAAAATACAAAAACAGGTAGACACGGGAACAAATCAAAACATCCACGATGGGAAACTGAAATAAACAGGAGCAAACATTAACATGGGTGAGGCACAGGATCAAAACACATACCACGACAGACGTACCAACTACATTTAACGATCGACAAAGATTGTGGAACAAACAGGGTTTAAATGCACAGGGAGAGTGATGATCAAACGGGACACAGGTGAGAACAGTGAGTGACTGCTGGCAGTGATGAGTGCAGGGAACTCTGGGAAGTGTAGTTTTATGACAAAGATTAGTGAAACACGGGGCAGACAACAAGGAAACATGACAAGAAATGTGCTAGGTGACATGTGAAAACAAGAAACACGGGGCAGACAACAAGAGATCGTGACAGTATCAATTTAATGTCCTTCATTTCAGTCTGTCTCTGGCTCCCCTCATGTTTATGAAATGAATTTAAAATGAATGGTGTGTGTGTGTTTTGAATGACCTCAGGGATTGGTTATTTCTAGCAATCAGAAACAATACTGAGCAAACATAAAAACTTGCTGCTTTTCCATATGTAAAAAACTGGTCTGATGACAACTGGGCAAAAAGAACACTTTTCCCCAGCCAGTAAATTTCATTTTTAGGAGTTCATGCATGAGAGCGTACAGACCATTCTTCAGTGTCTGTTTCAGTTCAAACTGAAAAAACATTACCACTGAATCATTTCATTTTCATGTGCATTGCGGTAACTCGTAAGTGTCTGGCTGCTCTAGCACCATGGATAGTGCCAGCCTTCTACCAAAAGGATGTTTTGCTGGATCAAGTTTTCAGAAAGAAAATACTGACCACAAATGCATCCAATGCAGATTGGTGCATGGTATGTAATGGGCACCCGGCTTTCGATAACTGGATACAGGTGCAAAATAGGCATAACATATCAACTGATTAGAGCTACTGGCTGTCTTTCTAGCTTTGAGAACCTTTTCTTCTGCTATTGTGAATCACTACATTCTGATTTGTTCGGACAACACAACAGTAGTGGCATATGTATGTTGCCATAACTCACTGGCCCACGTATGGCTGCTAAACTCAAGTATGCGCTTCCCCCGGTGGCTGCCTCCATTCTGTCATCAACAAAGTCAGATTGGAACAGTTCTGTTAATTGTGCCGAAATGGCCCAATCAGTCCTGGTTTCTAGAGATGGTAGATACTGGACAGGCCTCCATGAGAAATTCCACTGAAGAAAGATATTCACTCTCAAACACAAGGCATTCCCCAGCCAGTGCTGCAGAGCCTACATGTGTGGCCTTTGAACAGAGCACTCTAAACACACCAGAACTGATGCATTCAGTCCTGAACACCATTTTAAGATTAAGATTAAGATTCAACTTTATTGTCATTGTGCAAAGTACTGGTACATAGCCAATGAAATGCAGTTGTTTTTGCATATCCCAACTAAGCTGGGGTCAGAGCGCAGGGTCAGCCATGAAACAGCGCCACTGAAGCAGATAAGGACATCCTTGCTCAAGGGCCCAATAGTGGTATATTGGTGGTGCTGGGGCTTGAACCCACAACCTTTCAGTCACTATCAAAGCCTTAACCGCTGAGCAATCACTGGCGTCCACGAGATTACTTCAAGATCTATTTGACGCAGGACTCACTCAGTCAATGCTCAAAGTTTATGTGACGACTATATCTGTGTATAACTCACTTGAAGCCGACACCACTATATGCAAAAATTATTTAATCATAAATTTCAAATAAGTCATGATGAAGGACACTCCCTGTATGTGTTAGCAAAACACAATGTCTCATTTCCTTCGTCTCAGTGAACCGAGGTTACGTACGTAACCGAGGCATTTACACAGGTGCATTTGTAGCAAGTGTTTCTTCGCGTGGCGCGATTACATACAAAGTCAATGCAAAGATGCAAATAGACGTGAATTTGCACTGGGGGCACGAATGATGTGACTCGAACGCATGAGAAATTTGCATGACGTGTTGTCGTGAAAGCCTATCAGCATTGAGATTGTCCGGATGTCACTGACATACTGACGTAGTAGCAGAAAAAGTATGGAAAAATTGACAAAAGATTGTTGTAGCGGTGTGTGGGAATATGTCATACATGTACAGAGACTGGACAAAAAAGACATCGCTTGGAGGAATGTGAGCCAGGAAGTTGGACTACCTGGTAAGTTCTGAAAATATGCGCGTCAAATTGATTCCAGCTATTGGTTGTACTTTACTATGAACCAAGTCGTCCAAGTGTCATTTCTTGAGAAATAGACTTGCATGTGTCTCTTTAGGGTTTAGAGGACATCTCAACAATGTTTCAAACTGGGGGGCCTGGGTAGCTCAGCGGATATTTACACTGACTACCACTCTTGGAGTTGCGAGTCCAGAGCGTGCTGACTGACTCCTGCCAGGTCTCCTAAGCAACCAAATTGGCCCGGTTGCTAGGGTGGGTAGAGACATAAAGGGTAACCTCCTCATAGTCGCTATAATGTGGTTCTCAGTGAGTTGTGCATGTATACCACATAGAATACGTCTCCGCGGTAACATGCTTAACAAGCCACGTGATAAGATGTGCCGATTGACGGTCTCAAACGCGAAGGCAACTAAGATTCGTCCTCCACCACCCAGATTGAGCCGAGTCACTAAGCCTCCACGAGGGTTTAGAGCACATGGGAATTGGGCATTCAAAATTGAGAGAAAAAACTAAACAAAAAACAATGTGTCAAACTGTGTTTAGATTTGCTATG
This sequence comes from Xyrauchen texanus, assembly GCF_025860055.1. Taxonomy (NCBI): domain Eukaryota; kingdom Metazoa; phylum Chordata; class Actinopteri; order Cypriniformes; family Catostomidae; genus Xyrauchen; species Xyrauchen texanus. Next base: position 24,380,774 of record NC_068290.1, read on the forward strand.
ATTGCAGAGATTTAAATATGGATCCATCAAATCCTTCCATAAACTGTTGCTCCGCCATGACACTTGTTAACTTGAAAGAGTAAACTAACCATAGAAATGGATAGTTCACACTAATCTTGCAGTAGTGCCCCCTGTGGCAACATTGAGAATGCAGCGCATACTTGTGTTGTTTTATTAGTTGCGGTTTGACTAATTTCAGAACACAGCGATGCACTAAATTGAGCTTGCATAGCTAGAAGTTTCTGCGTTCACGTAGTTGCGTAGATAATGATTTAACCATCAAGTTTCCTAAGTTGTCTCCAAGCAATAACATTTCTGGGTTTTGAGTTTGTTTGAGTTTTCTGCTTTATTTATTTGTGCTTGTATGTGTGTCTGTGTCTAGTACAAGTCAGTGTTGGTGGATAAAAGTTTGAAAAATCGGCTGTCCTGGATGATTTACTATGCTCTGCCAGATAGTCAGTATGAGGTGCAGCTTTGTGCCAAGGATGAGTATGACGGCATCTGGAGTGATTGGACTGACCCTGTCTTTGCCTTAACCTGGACAGGTAACAATAAACGCATTTGTATACACATCATTGTTTAACTATTTATTATAAAATAGATAGCTCTAGTCCTGGATGCTGATTGGTCAATAGCTGTGCTTTCTTCACAATAAAGCACAACTATGATCTCTTCACAGAGCTATATATCACTGTACAGCACCCATAGCTGACCGGTATTTTTGTTGTGTAACAAAGTTCTGTCAGAGACTATAATCTTCTAATGGAAGGATGGCATCTAATGATTGTACTAAAAAACTAAATTAATGAACATTTGTGCCCTTCAAGGAATAGTTCAAAAATGATTACTTTTTGAAAAGAATAGTTCTACTCTGTATGTCCAAACAATTCAAGAAAGTGGGTACCAAAATTTTGAAGGTCCAAAAAGCACATAATGGCAGCATAAAAGTAATCTATATGACTGGTAAAAATCCATGTCTTAAGAAGCAATATGATAGGTGTGGATGAGAAACACCAATATTTAAGTCCCTTTTTATTATAAATTCACCTCCCCCCTTAGCAATATTGACCAACAGAGCTGATATATTCTTCTAAAAAAAATTGGTGTTTAGCAGAAGAAAAAAACACACATCTGTGATGGCATGAGGGTGAGTAAGTGATGAGAGAATTAACATTTTTGGGTGAACTATCATTTATAATTTTTGTTATTGTGGTTTTATGAAAGGAATAAGACACTCAAGGCTGTGCCATACTGTGAATATAGTCACTCCGCTTCATGTCATGCCTAACAATGCCCTTCAGTCTTAAATTAAATTATGAACACACACACACACACTTAATTGTCTTGTTATAACTGTTATGAAGATAAATTTAAGTATAAAAGATAATATTGTTTAATTTTAAGATAAATTTTAGTTTAGATTAGTTTAGATTTTAGTTTAATCTGCCAAAAGAACAACACAAAATACATTTGTATTCAAGATAGAATATCTGACAACAAGTGTTAATATCTTATACAATATCCCTGTAGAAGGCAAAACAACAGGTTTATGGGTCCATAAACTATTTAATTTTAACCCTAAAACAGTTCATGTGTTGTGTTTCTCTGTAGAACCTAAAACTACTACTGCCTCTGAAAGCAGCACTTTGGTGAGTAAAGCCAATACAATATCAACATAATACTGTACAGCATATGCAATACACTGACATATATGCTGTACAGTATCTATACCTTATACAAATTCACAAACACACATTTAATATATTTATCAGTACAAACAAAATTCCTTCTCCTTCAGGAACCATTCGAGATGTTTCCTGAAGCCTCTGGAGGATATGGAGTTGACCCTGATATAGGTGAGTCTATGTAAAATAAGGTGGGTATGAGCAAATAAGGTGGGTATGAGCTTACCATGTCTCATTGTTCTACTTCAGGTATTGTAGGCTACACATCTGTTATTTCTATAATGAAACGAGATGGAAAATAATGTGGTTCTTTATTGGAGAGTCAAAACAGGAAACTTGGGGATTAGCATTGCTGAAGCTTAACAATGTACCTTCTCTGACATTTCACCTCTGTCCTCACCTGCTTTCTTACTCTAAGGTTCAGTGTTGATAGCTGGAGCTGCTGATGAATATGCTCCAGTGTGGCTGTATGTGTCATGGCTTTTGGGGCTGTGTTTTCTTGTAGCCCTCACCATACTCTCAGTCTATTTTTTCAGGTAAATCTCTTAATTTTATGTTCCATCAATTATTACAGTATGTACAGTGTATAGTGATTGATTAGCTCTGATTTTTTTTAAACTACCTACTTGAGGGCATGTGATGTATGCAGGCTGTGTAAGTCTTGAAGTCTTAAAGTGAGGTGTGTATTTTTTCATTGTTAAAATACTTAAAGGGATAGTTGTAAATGAAAAATTCAGTTCCTGATTTGTTATAACTCCATATGACTTTCTTTATTTTTCTTAACACAAAGAGAGAAATTGTGAAAAAACATTGTGCTCAGTGATGTCATACAATGGCAGTTTATGGTGACCACCACTTCAAGCTTCAAAAAGGACACAAAAGTATAATCCAGGAGTCTAATAAATGATTGTATGCAACTCATGTCTTGTTCTGAAAGAATATGATACGGTTTGGTGAGAAACAAAATTGAAATGTAATGTATTATTTAGTGAAAATCTTCAATGACCATTGAACTCCTGTCCACGTTCATGAGACAGCCTGCACGCAAGCTTTAGAGCTCCTTTGTATGAGAGCAGAGTACTACAGCTGCTTGTAAGGTGGGCCATTCAAGTGAAAATTCATTTTCTCTTTGACAGGACCACCAGCAACAGAAAAACACAACATGGCCACACACAAACCAGAGAACAGAACTAACAAAACATGTATTAAGAGTTTGTAGTCGAAAAATAGATGCATAAATAGTCCTCAATCAACCAGAGAGATGGGGCTAAAGGTAGCTATAGTCATACCGTATCCTAACCAGATGCCAAACGACAAGCAATAAAAGTGATCTTTTCCATGTTAATCAGAGTTTTTGTCCTAAGCAGCTGTGACGAGTGACGGGACATTTCTGTCAATCACTTGGTTTCTATATTTGGCATCGCGCCTTGAGCCCTGTCCGGTATGAACTGGCACCAGTCCAAAATAATTCTGATAACATTATATTGAAGGCAGCATCACACTTGCAAGTAGTTTTAAAACTACTTGTTTTGGCCAAGAAAGTTACACCTACCGATTGTTTTTGTGGAGGTCTCTTCAGGCGTCTGTCACACACACAAAAAGGTTCAGAATAGAGAAGAGGCGACAGATATTCCCGCTCCCTCTGCCATTCTCTCCTGTTCTGGGCATAGAAATGCATCTATTTTTTGACAACAAACTCTTCAGACATGTTTTTAAGTTCTGTTCTCTGGTTTGTGTGCACCCATGTTGTGTTTTTCTGTTATATCACTGTTGGTCCTGTCGAATCAAAACATAATGAGTTTTTTCATATGCGCCCCAGCTCGCGAGAGTCTACAGTGCTTTGCTCTCGTGCAGGGAGCTCTAAAGCTTGCATGCAGGCTGTCGCATGAATGCGCACAGGAGTTCAACAGTCGTTGAAGATTTTCACATTAGATTATGGTTTGTTTCTCACCAAACCTTATTGTATTTCTTCAAAGCAAGACATGAGTCACAAACAATCATTTATTAGACTCTTGAATTATACTTTTGTGCCCTTTTGAAGCTTGAAGAGGTGGTCACCATAAACTGCCATTGTATGACATCACTGAGAAATTAGTTTCACAACTTCTTCATTTTTGTTTAGAAAAAGAAAGTCATCTGGGAACAACACAGGTGTGAGTAAACAATTACTGAAATTTCATTTTTGGGTGAACTAATCCTTTAAAAATAAGCTAAATATGCAGACATCTAAAAGTAAGCTGTTATAGGTTGGTTTCCCCTTAAAAGTGTAAACCATGTGGCATTGGAGCACAGCAACATTGGCTCAATCAATGGTGTGAGTTTGGGTGGGAATAACTGACCAATAGCAGGAGTAGCGTTCATTACAGAAACCAGTTGAAAACAATCTGTACAGGAATTAAGGGAAAGGAGGAAGCGAGAACAGGCTTGACAATATAAATCATATTTTTAAAAACACAAACACGCAAAGATGCCGCACAGCTGCCCGTAAACGCTCTCTCTCCCTGGCGCCACCATCTGCAGTTGGCCTTTATCCCTCTCGGATGCTTGATTTGTCAGATAAGGGGCCGGGTGTGTAGAATCACAACCCGGCCCCGCCCTCCTCCCTGTCACATAATCATTACCCACTACACACAAAGTTACACACTTCAGCTTTAAAAAGGTTGAGATCTGCAATTAACTTTTCTGTTTCTTTTTTATTATCTTCACAAAACCCTCATCTGTATCTGTGTTCTTTCCATTGTTGTTTCGCTTTCACAGGCATAGGCTACATTTTGTGTATAGAAAAGGAAAAAAGATTTTTCCCTTTTCCTTCATCTCTCGATACTCTCCCCCTCGTCCTCCACCTCCAACCTCCGAACAGCTTCCAGAGGAAAGGTCTCCTCCCGAGCACTGCCAGCATTACTCTCTTCCAGTTCAGCAAGAGGAAGAGGAGGGCATTCATCTGCACAATATGGACTATTTCCTGTCTCAAGGGGCTGAGGGTGTGCCATGGACGGTTGGCTCTTCTACACAAGAGACATGAGTAAACAAGCAAAGCCTCTCTGTAGTGAATATACTTCGATCCAGTAACAAGGACTAAGTAGGATCTCAGTCTTTTGCTCTTTTACTTTAAGAAAAGAAAAGAAAAAAAAAGAACACTGAGCGTTATTGAAGCAACTATCATAGCCAACACTGATCTGTTGTGTTGTTGATATTTTTTGTCTGCTATCATAACGATTTCTTCATAATGTTTGATTCTGTTGCTAATGGCAGCCTCATATGTAAAGGTGTGAAAGCACTTTTTCAAAGTTCCTCTGAACAAGAGTGTCTTTAAAATAAATGGCTTACATGTAAATAAGCTTTTGCAAATATGCATGGACAATACTACCTACAATGGAAATCACCTATTGGTAGAAGTAGTAGCCTTGTGCACAACTGAGTTAGAGGGGACCATTAACTTGAGAATAACTGAGATCCCTTTCATCATTATGTGTATCACTGTAACAATTTACCACTCAATTCCAGGGAGACAGTGCCCGTGTTCCACTAGTGCTTTTTATAAAAATGTTACAATTATATAGAACATTGTATGATGTACAGTGCATTGCTGTTTATGTTGTTTGTTTTTAGAATATGTTTGTAATGAAATTTGGTGCCACCAAAGATTTCAGGAATGTCCTGTTTTTAAGAAAAGATCGTCTAAATCTGAACCTCCTTTGTAACTTTGAGCTGAAGAACCTGTGTGAGTCTGTCTTAAAAGACACAAACCTACTGGTTTGTGTTCTGCAGTAAACACAATGAGAAATTGAAACTTTTTTTGTAGAATATGTTTGTATATGAATTTGTCAGGGCGTGGCACCGTACAAAACATCTGGCAGCTGTGGTTGCCAATATAATTATGTAAAAAATACAGTTAAAATGTAAACCACTTTACAGAACAACCTGTACATTTTACAGTTTAAAATGGTTGTAATTTACACGCTGGCACTGTAAAAACAAATAGACAATTCTGTTAAATTTACAGAAAAAGAAATTCATAAACATGCCTTCTGAATCTTTACAATTCTGTTGTTTACTTAACAAGGTATTTGTTAATCACTGTAGTAACTACAGAAGGGCACATAATGACATGAAGTTCATCAGAAGTGACTTTTCCAGGAGCATTGACCAATAAACATTTAGAGACAGTGCTCAGTGTCACTCACACAAACACTAAACACCATCATGGTAACACATGTGAGACTTAAATAACACAGTAAACATTAACTAAATTACATAAAATATAACACAGAACACCCCAGTGTACGTAACTGATATAAAAAATATGATGAAACATAACTATTCCCATAAAATATAATGAAATGTAATGGGTCATGCAGGGAATTGTGGGAATGCCCGATTACTGTTTTTTACTGTAATTTTAACAATAATTTACTGTAAAAAGTACATGCACTTTCTTGTTCTTTTTACCGTTAATTTCACAGGAAAATCTTACTTTTTATATTTAAATAATGTAATTTTTACATCATTTTATTGTAAAAACTGCTGTATTGTCTTTTAAAATATATTGCAACTTTTTACTGTATATTTTACTGTTAATATTTTTTAATCAATTAACATTTTATTTCTGTAGCATTTTACAGTATTTTGAACAGTATATCTGAAATGTTTTACAGTATTCCCAGCAGATGATGCTACAGAGCTTGCATGCCTGTTTCTGATTAATCTTATTCCAGTTTCAGTTTATTTCCACAGTGTTTTTCACAAAACAATATTGTGCCGTTGTTACAATTGTGGTGAGAAGTATATAATCTCAGAATGCTATTCTGAGATGCGGGTTGGCGCTGTTTTGGCAGCACGAGGGAGAACTACACATTAGGAAGGTGGTTTTAATGTTGTGGCTGATTGGTGTATTTGTATTTGTAATTAGTTCTTATGTATACAATAATTATGTTTTATTTGTTATGAGAGGCTTTTGAAAAAGTGGAGATCTTTTTGGACACTAGGTTAAATTATTCGTGTAGCTTTTAAATGCTTTCTCATATCAACACATATTTGTATTCAGTTACAAGGGTACCAAAACAAAAACAAAAATTTCAAAGCTAACTTATTTACAAACTGAGATATATAATTTAACATTCAAAAAATTACAAAAAAAAAAATTAGATTTTTGGCTCAAGGCCCACACAACTGTTTTGGGCCTATTTTTGTTTGTCAGTTTTTTTTTTTTTTTTTTTTTGTTTGTTTGTTTTTTGGTAGAGTTATACCCCTGAGTTAATACTTCTGATTTATTTTGATATATATTAAAAAGAGAAGAGAAACTTGTGATGATATGACTTCTAAACCCTATATCTATCGGAGGAGGATCTCTCGTGTGTTGCGATATCTTCGCCGTGTTGTCATGTAGTCTGAATGTCTGTAAACCTGTCTGCTGCGGTCCTGAACTGCTCTGCGCATAAGAGAATATCCTCTAAATCTGATCCTCCTTGTAACTTTGAGTTGAAGAATCTTTGTGAATCATTCCTTGTAGAGTTGTACGTGGTCACTTTAATACCAGTGTTGATGTTAATGTGACTGTGGTGACCTCTGTTGGTAGAACCGGGTACAAGTAAATAAAGTCAGTCTAACGTTGACACCAGGACTAGTTGCATGTGTATTACACGACACTCTACATGGTGTCAGATATGGAATGATATTCCGGACATTATTCAAAAGGAATTGCAAATTGTATTTGCAATTGCGTTTTCAATTTGTGGACGCATAAAATGTGACATAATCCAAACGTAATTGCAAATCGCGCATTACGGTTTGCATTTTCGTTTAAGCGAATGCACAGTGACTGCCAAATTTCAAATGGAAAAGCAAAGTCCGTTTGCAACTGTGTTTCCCATATCTTACGAGTTTTGGCCCTGTCATATTTAAATAGCAATTTCAATTACCACGTCTGCTTTTTCACTTTCTCAGCGTCGTGTATGTAGCCAGCCAAAACTCAAATGGAATACTAATTCCCTTAGTATTTTCATTGATGCCTTACACAGAAACCTGTCAATCAGGGTCAAGGGTGGGATTATGCTATGGGGCATGTTTGTCTTGGGAAGTGACATCACTCACAGTCTATCAGGATCAATAATTAGCACTGCACTTTATTCATCTATAATCTCACACTGGACTGTCAACATATTCTCCTCAATATACTACTTCATATATATATATATATATATTTCATATACTCCTACTTATTGTATTGTATATTGTGTGTATTGTTTACTGTACATTGTATATAATTATTGTGTTGTGTATGTGTACATTTGATTTGTAAATTGTGTTGTGTAAGTATGTGTACATTTGATTTGTAAATTGTGTTGTGTAAGTATGTTGTTTACTGTAATTGGTATATGTCTCGTCACTGTCATGACTGCTATGTTGCTCGGAACTGCACACAAGAATTTCACCTATGTTGCACTTGTGTACATGGTAGTGTGACAATAAAGTGATTTGATTTGATATGATTTGATAAACCGGCGTCTGTTCAGGGCATCACCTCTTGACCGTCGACTGTGAGTGACGTCACTTCCCAAGACAAACACGCCCCATAGCATAATCCCACCCTTGACCCTGATTGACAGGTTTCTGTGTAAGACATCGGAAATGGAAATACTAAGGGAATTAGTATTCCATTTGAGTATTAGAAAATCAGTTATTTTGAATTCTTATAATAAAGGTGGCTTAAATTTCATTGATTTTGATTCTCTTAACAATACCTTGAAAATTAATTGGCTTAAACGTTTCCTTCACAATCAATCTTCTATTTGGAGTATAATCCCAAGATATATTTTTTCTCAATTAGGAGGTATACATTTTCTTTTAATGTGCAATTATTCAATTAGTAAACTTCCTGTCAAACTTTCCAATTATCATCAGCAGATGCTTATGGCTTGGAAACTTATTTACAAGCATAATTTCTCGCCACACAATTTTTTAATTTGGAACAACTGTAATATTCTTCATAAGTGGAAATCTTTATTTCTTGAAAACTGGTTCAATAATGGGGTGATATTAGTAAACCAGCTCTTTGATAGTGAAGGTAATTTATTTAATTATTCCGATTTTGTTTCAGGATACCAATTCCCAGTATCTAGTAAAGAATTTAATATAGTTTTCAAGGCCATCTCTTTGGAAATCTGTATGCTGTTTAGAAACAATAATAGTGCTACAGTGACTTCTGTTTCTCCCCCTAGCCCTGAATCTACTGTGGTTGGTTCTAATTGTTTTTCAATACATAAATCCAATTATAAAATTAGGTCATTATTTTTGGACCCTGTTACTTCAATTGCTTCCTCCATTTCTTATTGGAATAACCTTTTTGATGATATTAAATGGTCATATGTTTGGTCACTTCCTCAGAAATTCTTTCTAACTAATAAAGTTAAAGAAATATCCTATAAAATTATTCATAGATTTTATCCAGTTAAATACTTTTTAAAGAAATTTAGAAATGATATTGATACTTCCTGCTCTTTTGTGAAGCCTCCTCTGAAACTGTTGATCATTTGTTTTGGGAATGTCTTTTTACTCGGTCTTTCTGGAACAATATTGATGCTCTGATTGTCCAAAAGGTTTTATGTAACTTTTCTTTATCATATAGACACATTCTTTTTGGATTTTATGTTAAAGACAAGAATCTAATTAATGCATGTTTTTGTATAAACCTTCTTTTATATATTGGAAAGTTTCATATCCATAAATGTAAATATATGAAAAGTAAACCCCACTTTAGCTTTTTCAAAGAAGAATTGAAGATGTATTTAAATACAATTTCAACTTCTGTTAACAAGAAAGCAATGAAAACATCCAGAATTAGTGCCATGTTTAATATTCTCTCTTAATGTTTTTTTTCTTTTGTGCCCTCTTCTTCTTTTTTTTTTTCTTCTTTCTTCTCTTACTCTTTTTTCTTTTTAGACTATTGTTGAATATATTTAAATTTCACATTTCCTCTCTTAATGTATTCTGAACCATAATTTCTCTTTTGTTTTGAAAGATTGTTTATATTTCTTGTATGTATCGTCTTGTTCTGTTTGTTAATATTGCAATAAAAAAAAAAAAAAAAAAAATAGTATTCCATTTGAGTTTTGGCTGGCTACATACGCGACGCTGAGAAAGTGAAAAAGCAGACGTGGTAATTGAAATTGCTATTTAAATATGACAGGGCCAAAACTCGTAAGATATGGGAAACACAGTTGCAAACGGACTTTGCTTTTCCATTTGAAATTTGGCAGTCACTGTGCGTTAAGCTAAACGAAAATGCAAACCATAATGCGCGATTTGCAATTGCGTTTGGATTATGTCACATTTTATGCGTCCACAAATTGAAAACGCAATTGCAAATACAATTTGCAATTCCTTTTGAATAATGTCCGGAATATCATTCCATAGTGTCAGAAGTGTTTGATAATGGCTCAAGGACTCCGTCGCATCGACCCACTAGTTTTTGATGACAACACTGCCGACAACTGGCAGAAATTTGAGAAAGAATGGATAATCTACTGCAACGCAGGACTATCGGATAAATCCAAGAAAGTTCAAGCCTACACGCTACTGAATCTAGCCGGCCCGGAGGCTGTTGTAAAGTCGGAATCCTTTGTTTATGGAGAGGGAGAAAATCACGAAGAACCAGAGACTCTACTGGTAAAGTTTGCTGAATTATGTCTGCCAGCGAAAAACGTCATTATGGACAGACATGTTTTTAACACCACTTGTCAGGCAAATGGTGAGTCTATTCAGGCATATGTCTCCACTTTAAAAATACTGGCTAAGAAATGTGATTTTGGCGCGCTTTGTGACGAACTGATTAGGGATCGTATTGTCTGTGGAATACAGAGCGATACACTCCGCAAACAACTATTACGTGAAAAGAATCTTACACTCGAACTGGCAGTTAGCATCAGCATGCTCCATGAACAGTCAGAGAAAAGCTCTAAGGAACTTCATAAGGAAGCTGAAGTGTGCTCAATTCAGAAGGCTCGCTGTGGCAATTGTAATGGCCAGCACTCACCTGACCGCAGCAAATGCTTTGCTCTCAATAAAACATGCAATAATTGTGGAAAACTTAATCACTTTGCTAGGTGTTGTCGCTCCGCACCGGTGCAGGCCACAGTTCACCCCAAAGCCCCCACTCCATACAGAAGAAGAGAAAGGGGTAGAGTAAACGAATTGACCACTGAACTAGACAATCAATTTGTTAATACTTTCTACTGTGATACTATACTCACACCCGCACAGAAGGGGGAAATCTTCGCTACGCTTGCATTGAAGAACGGAAATGGACAACTGAAGGTAAAAGTGGACACTGGTGCCAAATGTAATGTACTGCCTAGAAAACTGCTGCATGCAGTTGACCACACAGCATGTGGATCCAAATGAAAAGGTCAATCTAGTGGCTTATGGAGGTGAGTCAATTAAAACTGATGGCACTGTAACACTGCATTGTATACAGGGACAGTTCAAGTTTCATGTGGTCAATAGAGATGTAAAACCCATATTGGGACTACAAGACAGTATTGCTATTGGTCTCATTCGTCTTGGACCTGACATCCACATGTTGCAACACGAAGCTCCAGAGATACTGGAGTACAAAGACCTTTTTGACACTAATGTCATTGGTAAATTGCCTGTGATATATCATATGAGACTAGATGACACTGTTGTCCCCACAATATGTGCTCCCCGCAGGATCCCCATTGCCATGAATGATAAGGTCAAAGCGGAGCTGGACCGGATGACTGCCCTTGGTGTAATTACACCAGAAAACGACGCAACAGCATGGGTGTCTGCCATGGTTGCAGCGGAAAAAAAAGATGGAACAGTGTGACTCTGCATTGACCCAGTGCACCTAAACCGGGCCCTCCTCAGACCCCGTCACCCGCTCAAATCCATTGACCAAATAATTGCAGACATGCCCGGTGCAAAAGTATTTAGCATCTTAGATGCCAAGTGTGGGTTTTGGCAAATACCCCTTGACCGTGCATCCTCCAAGCTCACAACATTCATGTCACCTTATGGCCGATATAGATTCCTGAGAATGCCATACGGTATATGCACAGGCAGCGAGGTCTTCCAAAATGTGATGGAACAGTTATTTGCAGGACAACCTTGCGAGATCGTGGTCGATGACATCCTCATCTGGGGACGTACATCACTAGAACATGATGAACGCCTAACACAGGTTTTGAACAGGATCCGTGCCATCAACCTAAAGCTCAATCCTGACAAGTGTAAATTCAGAGTCAACTGTGTACATTATGTAGGACACCTGTTAACCGCTGATGGTGTTAAGCCAGATCCGGAGAAGATCAAGGCCGTTTGCGAGATGGAGAGGCCACAGGACAAACAGGCCCTACAGCAGTTCCTGGGCATGACAAACTATCTATCCAAATTCATTTCCCAGTACAGTGACATAACTGGCCCCCTGAGACAGCTGATACACCACGACGTAGAATGGCACTGGCTTGACACCCATGATGCGGCTTTTGGCAAACTGAAGCAGGCACTGACTAATCCTCCTGTGCTGCAGTTTTTTGACACATCAAAGCCAGTAGTTATATCAGCAGACGCTTCCCAACACGGTCTTGGGGCAGTGTGCCTCCAAGACGGGAGGCCAGTGGCATTCGCATCACGTGCTCTCACACCAACTGAGTCCAGATATGCTCAGATTGAAAAAGAAATGTTAGCACTGGTCTTTGCAGCTAAAGAATTTCATGATTTCATCTATGGGCGCCCTGTCACTGCTGAAACGGATCATCAGCCCCTTCATCACTATCCTGAGGAAACCACTGCACACTGCATCACCACGTCTGCAGGGTATGATGCTAAAGTTGCAACGTTACGATTTGGATGTAATGTATAAGCGTGGCAAGGAACTGTTTGTTGCAGATGCGTTGTCACGTGCACACTTACCTGAGTCTGAGCCCCCACTTACTGATGACTTACTAGAAGTGATGACTGTTCAGGTGCTCTCCTCACGTCGTACCGATGAGTTACGAAATGCAGTAAAGAGTGACGCCACCTGCCAGCAGCTATCTGAAGTCATCGTGCATGGCTGGCCCAGCACCTCCAAGGAACTGCCGCAACAGTTGCGTCCGTTCTTCTCCATGAAGGAAGAATTGACGTTAGAGGATGGACTAATCCTGCGTGGGCAAAGGTTCATAATACCTGTGGCACTACAAATGTTTTATGCTGGTCAGCTACACCAGGGCCATCCCAGGATTGAAGCCACCAAACGCAGAGCTCGAGAGACTATGTACTGGACCTCAATGTACACTGATATAGAAAGAGAGGTGTCTCGTTGTGCTGCGTGCAACGCCTTGACAGCGCACCACACAAAGGAACCAATGCAACTCCATGACATCCCTAAACTACCGTGGTCATTTACTGCAGCTGATATATTTGAGTGGTGTGCCAAAATGCATCTAGTCTTGGTGGACTCCTACTCAGGGTGGTTTGAGCTGGATTACCTCCCTAACATGACCAGCAACACGGTCATTGCAAAGCTGAAGCGACACTTTGCAACACATGGTGTGCCCCACACCCTCATGACTGATAATGGGACCCAGTTCACTGGAAGGGACTTTGCAGACTTTTCACAGGCATGGGACTTTAAACATATCCGCAGCAGTCCGTATTACCCACAATCTAACGGTCTTGCTGAGCGTGCAGTAAGATCTGCCAAGCACCTGCTGGAGAAGTGCCACCGTGATGGCACAGACATCCATGCAGCCATTCTCCACACTCGCAATATTCCCCGTGATGGGTTCCCTTCCTCTGCTCAGCGCCTTATGTCCAGGCAAACCAGGACCTTCCTGCCAGCAACCTCAGACATGCTCAGGCCTGCCATCCAAGTCAATGTGGCTCCAGCCATTTTCAAACACAATGAGGGGAAAGTGTATCATGACCGTGGTGCTCACCGCCTATCCACACTAAGACCAGGCCAGACAGTCAGAGTACAAACTAAATGTGGTTTTGATCAGGTGGCAAGAGTGGTAGGCCCAGCTCAGCAGCCTAACTGCTACGTGATAGCATCACAAGGAAAGGAATATATCAGGAACAGGCGACATCACCACCGGGTTGATGAAAACCCAACGACAAGCTCTGAGGAGGACATGCCACTGAGGTCCACCTCACCAGTAGTATCCGATAGAGAAACTGCCCAAAATGCTAACCTGCCACCTACACCTCCTAATATCACACCAGTGGTCAGTACTGCTGACTCATCTGAGAGACAGTTGGTGGTGACTCGAGCAGGCAGAGTCAGCCAACCCAGTCAGCGTTATCAGGACTATTTCAGTACTTGGCTAAAAAATTAAGCTGAGATCAAAAGGTAGAAATTATATCTAGTGGTCCTTCGTTAATTGAACCTACCTAGTTGGCCCATACTTCACTATACTTTCTATGTTTGTGTCACCTTCTGTTTTGTAGGTGGCCTATTTAGTATGTGTTTTGTTTCGGTTATTTGTTGTGTGGCTGTGTTAATTTTATTTACATTCTCTAGAAGAAAGGGGATGTAGAGTTGTACGTGGTCACTTTAATACCAGTGTTGATGTTAATGTGACTGTGGTGACCTCTGTTGGTAGAACCGGGTACAAGTAAATAAAGTCAGTCTGATGTTGACACCAGGACTAGTTGCATGTGTATTACACATTCCTAAAGGACAAGAACCAGACAGCTTCATTAGGATCTGAAGTGTTCTGCCGTCTACACAATAAATCTGGTGTCTTTGTGTGTAAGTTTTGATTGAGATCCTTAGCACTTAAATAACTCTTGCAAGTTGGTTGTCTAAAATATTATTTTTTCACTCAGTTGCATAAAAACCGTACCCAAGACACAGAGAGGCAGATAGCTGCCCTGAGAGAGGACGAGGAGCGTGAGATGATGAAGAAGATAAATGAAGAGTTAAGCAGAGAGATTTCAGCTATTTATGACACAACAGGTATGACACAGTCAGTCACTGATGCATGCTGATGATAAGCATTAGTGTAAAACTGTCAGAGACATTAATTCCATTTTTATATTTATTTTTGTACTTTCCTTTACCTGCCTCAATCACACATCGCAAAGGTGGTTAGTAAATTATTTTATTTCCTCTGTTGTATATGAAACTAAAGACTGATTCTTGAGCATTAGTCAAATGCACACAAAAGGATCCAAAAGAAGTTCTATGATTGATTAGTGACCAAACATCATGACAATTCCAAGTTTAGAGCCTGAGAGAAGATGAATTGCATTGTTCTGCACAGTGAGTTTTAACATGTCATGGTATGATGGAAGCAGTATCTCAACAACTTATTAAATTAATTTTATACACAATACACATTTTTACACAACATACACAGTACTGATAACATGTAAGTCCCTTTTTACACTATTTTTTGAGGTGAGAAATTCAAAAGATGCCAAAAATAATAGATTTGAAATAATGTACTGTTTAACTTAACAGAAAAGTTTTCAAAAGTAGTTATGAAGGATTTTAAGTTAATCAGAAGATTTTTTTTTCTTACATCCTGTAAAGCAACAGCACACATTTTCTTAGAAACACGATATGCACTATCTTACTTGGTTCCAGTGTGATGGTGTATATAGTCCTAGTCATTTAAATACATTCAACATAATACCTTTGATACCAAAGTTCAAAATAGTTTAAAAATGGTTTTAAAATGTATTAGAGTGAAATATACATGTAATATATTTAATTGGTACTAATTTACTTTAGCCAGCTCTTCATAGAAGGGGCCTTGTCAGTCAAATAATTGTAAACACTCAGTCTGTGAGACTTTTACATAAGTGCATTTCTATTTGCAGATGGAACAGGTAGGCTACTACCTGTATTTGAGCAAATACAAACATTTATTTTCATAGTTGATGGGCCTCGGGCCCCTGGTGGTTAAGGGCCCCTAGGCACTGGCCCGGTCCGTAATTCACCCATGCCTGGAACATGAAAGAAAAAAATCCAGAAATGAATGAAAATAGATGCGAGCATGCTGGCTCGTACTCACTGCCATTCTATGTGGTAAGTAGACAAGTGTTGAACCAGTCCAGATGTTTACACCAATTAGCCAAAATATTATGATCACTCACAGGTGACATGAATAACTTTGATCATCTCCTAATAAGGCCACATGTCAAGGTCTGCGTAAATTAGATGGTAAGCGATCAGTTCTCGTTGTCAACGTGTTGAATGCAGGAATAATGGGCAGGAGTAAAGACCTGAGCGACTTTGACAAGGCCTAAATTGTTATGGCCAGATGACTGGGTCAGAGCATCTCTGAAACTGCAAGGCTTGTGGGGTGCTCCATGTCAGCAGTGGTGAGTACCTATCTACATATGGCGGGAACGCGTCTGACCAACCGAACGTCTGACTGAATGTCTTGTGCTTTGAGCGTCTTACACAGTAGGTGACCTACGCGACGACGCCATGTGGCAACCTAACATGACGTCAATGTCTAACATGACAAAGCCCTCTGTCTAGCTATTCTTGCATGACTGGTGTGACACAAATAAACCATCATAACAATAAGAGTGCATATTAACATTCAAGTTTATTTTAAGTTTACAACAGAAAACGTTACTGCATTCTCTGGATAAGACACAAAGCATATCTGTATAGCCTGTTGGCTTTAGTTTTGTGTGAGACAAATTTTTGAAAATGTCCCCACAAATATAGTGAAACATCAAAATGTTTGAGATTGCATTACAACTTTATGACAATTTTTTGGATTACCTCAAATCATGTGTATTTCAACGTCTTGGGTAACTGATAAGAAGCCCCATAAGTACAGCAAAAGCATATGTGACATCCTTTAAATCACTCTCTTTGAAAACCAATGTCACGTCCAGTGGCAGATTTAGGCATGGGCATTTGTACCTGTATCTGTGTGAATGTTTAATAGCAGTTTAGCTTGATGATATGTTATTTTTATGTACTATGTGTGTCTGTGTTGTAATGTTTGATGCTTTTGTGATGTGTTTTCTCTTATTTCGTCTATCCAGCAACATGAAATCCAAAACAAATTTCACTTCGGGGACAATACAGTATACTTTACAATGTTGTCAATCTAAACTGTTTGCATAATGTTATCAAGCTTATCAAGTAAAATGATGTTGATTAATGGAGAAAAATAAAATTGGGAGAAAACAGACTCACTGTAGGGGCCAGTTCCCCTCTGGCTAACATCAAGAATATAATGCCATTATTAGTTATTTGTGTGCAGTGCAAGTCATGGTTTAAAAATAGTAAATTAAGCGTTAAGGGCCAGTGTTTAAAAAAAAAATTATATTATGAACTTTAAGATTAATGTCTAATATCTTTGAAGTCCATCCTGGATTAACTGCAGAAGTTCACATAGATGCATTGACCTTTGTTAGTTCACTGATGAAGGCTTTTGTTTGCAATAAAATGTATTCCATTTCAAGAGAGTGTATTCCATCATTAGACCAAGGTGATGCAGGCCGAGATCAGTGAGGTGCATCGCAGTTCAACCAGCTGGTAATTTCAGTGAGGTCTGTACTAAGTCCAAGGTTCAGACAATGGCATATGAAGTATCCCATATCTTACAGATGGAGTTGGCATCAGTTCATCCTCTTAAGTCAAAAGACTGACGTGATGTCTTGCTAGCACAAGCTGTATTTTGTCATTATCATTCAGCGACATGTAGCAGTGGAGTCCAACACCAAGCAGGACTATATTCCTTGTAGTTGAATCTGGCCGGCTCTGGTATGAATCCCGAGGTTGAGACATGGAAACAAATCAAATAATATTAGCGTAGATGGCATTCAATTTTATGCTGAGTCATGATAGATGTTTCTGGTTAAATTAGGTGTATGCCTGTCTAAATAGATGAGCCTTTAGTCCAAAACTGAGTGTGTCTGCATCCAGGAGAGTGTTAGGGCGACTATTCCAAAGTTTAGGAGCCAAATATGAAAAGGATCTACCTCCTTTTGTGGATTTTGATATTCTTTGAATTATTAACAAGCTAAAGTTAACAGAATTTTTAAATGAATATGAAATTTAACAGGTAGACAAAGTAACAATGATAAAATTGGGCTAATATGATCATATTCCTTGGTTGTAATCAGCACTCTGACAGCTGCATTTTGAACCTATTGAAGTTTATTTATTGAACTTGCTGGACATCCTCACAGTAATGCATTACAATAATCTTTTCTTGAGGTCATGAATGCATAATTTAGTTTTTCTGCATCAGCAAGAAAAACATTTTTTTGTACCTTAGCAGTATTTCTGAGGTGGAAGAATGCTGTAATACAAACATTGAAAATTTGGTTTTCAAAGGACAGTTTGGTATCAAATATAACACCTAGAATCAAATATATTTTAGTGGCTTATTTTTGGTCCAATAATTAGTACCTCTGTTTTGTCGTAATTGAGTAGAAGGAAATTTCTGGCTGTCTAATCTTTGATTTCATTGATACACTCTGCTAATCTGGAGAATTGTGAATTTTCATTGGGTTCAGAAAAATATAAAGTTGGGTATCGTAACAGTGCAGGCATTACATTGGAAACTTATTCCATGTTTTCTGTTAACATCTCCCAGGGGAAGCATGTATAAGGAGAAAAGCAGAGGCCCTAAAACTGATCCCTGTGGCACTCCATAAATAAATTGTTTGACTTGACAATTGCTCATTTACACATACAAAATGGTAGTGGTCTGATAAATAGGACCTAAACCATGCTAATGCAAGCTCGCTAATGCCAAAGTAATTCTCTTGCTTATTCAACAGAATATCATGATCTATCATGTCAAAGGCAGCACTAAGATCTAAAAGCACTAGAAGATAAATGCAGCTGCAATCAGATGATAAGAGCAAGTCATTTGTAACTGATAAGTGCTGTCTCTGTACTGTGATTGGGCCTAAATACTGACTGACATTGTTCATATATATATTCCATTTCTCTGTAGAGATGAACATAGATGGGAGGACACTACCTTTTCTAGTATTTTTGACATAAATGGTAGATTTGAAATTGGTCTGTCATTAGCCATTTCTCCAGGATCAAGCTGTGGCATCTTAAGAAGCGGTTTCATAACTGCCATTTTACAGTTTCTTTGGACATGTCCTAAGGATAGCGAGGAGTTAATATTAGGAAGAGGTTCTGACATTACAGGGAATACCTATATTGAGAGCTTAGTTGGTATTGGATCTAACATACAGTACATGTTGTGGCTTTTCATTTTTGTACAAGTTGTGTTAGCTCTTCATGACCTATGACAGCAAAGGATTGAAGTTGCTCATGAGGAAAATTATGAGACACTGTTTTTAGACGGGGGGGGGATGGGGGGTGCTCACTATCAAGATTGCTAGAGAACATTGTATTTATATTTTCTGTTATTACATCAAGTTATTCTAGACTTGATTTAAATCTTTCGCAATGCTAATGATGCAAGTTTTTTACAATGCTAATAGTTTTTTTTATTTACACACAGGTAAATAAGTTATGCAGTTTAACATCTGAGGAAATTCCCTACAACAAGTGTCACATATCACCTCTAGTATAATAATTTACAGACACTCGCATCAAATAATTGAGAAAATATTTTACAGGACAGCTTATGGTTACTTCAAACATGTATTGAGTTCAAGCCTAAACACTGCTGTCTATGGACAATAGCACTCACATTAAACAAATTTGTGTTGGGTGTTTGAGTGAGGCCATATACAACTGTCACGATTCCCTGTTGTCTGCCCTGTGTTTCTCCCTTGCCATCTGTCCCGGACTACACTCCCCATAATTCCCTGCCCTCATCACTGCCAACAGCACTTCATTGTTCTCACCTGTGTGTCATTATCCTTTGTGTATTTAAGCCCTGTTGTTTGTATCATTGGTTGTCAGTTGTTGAATGTGTTTTGACCCTGTTCTTCACCCGTGTTCAACTTGTTCTTGTTTATGTTTCAGTTTCCCATCATGGATGTTTGATTTGTTCCTGTGTCTAACTGTTATTTGTATTTATTTATAGTTTCATTAAAAACACTAGCCGCACCTGGATCCAGCTTTCTTGACTTTCTTCCTTCAAACGTTACAACAACATATCTGACTATGGTGCAGGTTAAACCACTGACTGGCCATATAAACATCTGTACAGAGATCAACTCAGAAGGTAAAAGTGTACTCAAACAATAAGCCCTTTGTAACAGAGCATCAAGCCACTGATTTAGATGTCTTTTAAAATAATGATATGTAAATAGTGTTATATACACAGACTCCTGATAAAGTCTGTTTCTAACTGTACAGCCTTATTAATTGAATAGAATGAACCATAAGAGCTCTGATACCATCTGAATTATTACTGTTTTGCATCAAAAACAATATGACAATATGTCAGGAAAGTAAAATTTATATAAAGCATTTGAAAATATGAAATATGAAACATGAAAATACATGTCAATGAATACATGTAAAAAGGGTAAAGACTATTCAAGACATGTTAAAAGCAATATAAACAATAACATAAAATTAGGTAAAAATGTACACATGGGGGGAACAAAAAGTTTGTCAAAAGATTACTAATACCTAGGCAAAATGCCCACACAAAGACATCAACTTATCAGCCCACACAAAAAAATCAACTTATCAGCTTGGGGGGGAATAATAATAAAAAAAAAGAAGCTGGGTCAAAAATTTAATAAATTAGTCATTACCTATGAATTTGGGTTCAAGGATGTTTCCTGCTGTGATATGTGGGTGGATACTGTAGATGACCCAGTTTCTGCATCCCAGAAGGGTCTGGGAGCTCCTTTTTTCTGTAGACAGAGAAAAGTGGTGAGGCAGTGGTGGAAGGGGCTACAACAGCCTATGACAATCATAGATTATGCTAAACAAATAAATAATTCTACACATCTTTTGGTTCCATTCCTTTCAGCCTTTTTTCTATTTCAGTAAACTAACTCTGAATTTCCACACTGTGTCTGCTTCTCTCTTCACCACTCTTCCCTCCTAATTCATAGTGTCACATTAGGTTTTTTCATACACCTTTTAATATACAGATTAGTTCCTAATCACTTTCAAAGAAAGTAGTCAGTTGAATTCTGCTTGAGAGACATGTCAAGAGCATCCACTAACAGTCAGGGATAAGAAAGCAGTGCATGGTTGCTTTGGTAAGAAAGGTCTCTGTAAGGCCCAGTTTCCAGCTGGTATTAAGAACCATTTCAGGTAATCCGATCACATGTGGTTAGCCCTAAATACAGGTCTAAGGGGTCTAAACAGTTTTTTATCTAACAAAAACCACATACGAATGTGGTCAAAGGGCCTGTTTGCACTTGGCCACGTAATGCATTTTCAAATGATCGGGTAGTTCTCCGCAGGGGTGTAAAAAGTACTCAGAAATTGTGAAAGTGATAGTATGGATACTTAGTGAAAATTGTACTTATTAAAAATCCAAGAATCTAGCCAAAAATATACTTGAGTGAAAGTAAAAAAGTATTCACATGAAATTGTACTTAAGTATTAAAAAAGTAAAAAGTAACTTTTTTCCTAGCTTGAATGAAATCAAGAAAAAAGTTTGTGTGAGAGGATGTTAAATTCGACTGGTTAATTCATCATATTACGGTCTCTGATGACTCCATATTTCTCACCCAGTGCCATTCACAACCTGGTCATAGAATCATGTTACAATAACAACATTTTTGCTAAATGATTTTTATGTGACCTAGAAGCGCAAAAACAACAATGACTTTTATGTGACTTTGACACAAATAATGAGTAAAATGGCAGATTATCAATTCATAAACACTATGACTTTCCACTCTGTTCCTCACACAATGCTATCTTATGACATCTGAGCATTTTTATTATAGCGACTCATTTTAACATCATGTTTAACCAATGCATTACATTACCAACTACATTTATAAGCTTGTTTAAGAGTGATCCAATTGTGTGGTAGCTCAGTTGATAGAGTGTTGCATATGCAACAAAATACATGTAACGGGAATACATATTTAAAATACAAAATATAAGTAACTGTATTCCACTACAGTTACAATTTAAATCAGTGCGGAAGAAGTAATACAAATTATTTAGAATACGTTACTGACCTTGAGTAATCTAACGGAATAGTAATTACATTTCTGTAATCTATAGTGGAATACATTTCAAAAGTAAAATTAACCCTCCCAACCCTGTGCATAGGCAATACAAAAGGACTGGTATGAGTCCTGAGCAAGATAGTGGTGAGCCGAAAGTGTTGCTCAATCATATACACAAGTGCAACAGTGGGTGAATGTCTTGGGTGCAGTTCCAAGCAACATAGCAGTATGACAATTACAATAAACTTATATGACATAACACAATTTACACATCTTATTACACAACACAATATACACCTAATAATATAAAATATACAGTATACACAAAATAAGACTGTATACAAAAATATACAATATACGGTATAGGGCCTACAATATGACTAAAAATACACTGTAATCCCCTATGTAATCAGTGGAAATAATTATGAAGTGTCGTGATGACATTCAGCACCACAAAATGACGTGGATGATCCGAAAGTTTGTTTTTCATCTCACGTTTGCTTTATGAAAATATCGGTTTGGTTTAGGGTAGAGAGTTAGGTTTTAAATCGTGATTCTCATTTGGAACTGCCCAAAGACTTGTAATGAACCAGTTCATTTTATTTAGCAAAACACACACACACACACACACACACACACACACACACACACACACACACACACACACACACACACACACACATAATGCCCGTTTGGGAGAAAGCACTCAAGAATTGCGATGTCAGAGCACCCAGTCCCTTGAGACATAAAGATAAAAACATTAAAAAAATTATCAAAAGAAGCTTTGAAGTTAATAATGTTGTTGGTTTTGTGAACTGTTTTCTGAGGTTAGACCAAACCTTGCTGTTGAACAGATGAATGAAATCAATAAAATTCGTAATGAATTTACTTATTTTATTTATAATTATCATTGCTGCTTTTATAGTTATTACTATAATTCATAGTTGCCTAACAACAACAGCAATAATAATTCAGAAAATAGGGCATTTAAATATGAAGACAAGTGTAGAAATGTTGTTGCTTGGACGGAAACACGTTTGATTTTTTTCTAAATGTAAAACACAACAACTTGAGTGTTATTCATTCCAAACAATTCTTCTCATTTTCACATGAAGGGTAACTATATTAAATCACACTTTCTGACAATCTATATTAAAAATCATGCCTTTATCATTTCATCATTATTATTTCAGTAAGTCGTTTCGTTTACATTTCTACTTCGATGTTGTAACTGAGATTACTTTGTTGCAAATTAGCATGCACATGTTAAATCTACAATACTTGCTTAGATTAATTGCAATGCTACTTTAATTATTGTAAGAAACTCGCTTGTGAAATAAATAAAGATAGTATTGTGCAGTGTGCATTCTTGTTTGAAATGAGACTGTTCATCTATTTATCCATTCAGAATAAATCTCAGGTCATTTTTAAAAGTCGTAATTATTTTCTTTAGTTCTAATTTTTAAATGTCGTAATTATTTTCTTTAGTTCTAATTTTTAAATGTCGTAATTATTTTCTTAGTTCTAATTTTTAAATGTCGTAATTCATTTCTTAGTTCTAATTAAAGGTCTGATCAAACTGTTTTATCAACCCATCCAAGCTGATCAATCCTTAAAATCAAGCACTAATTAAGTAGCCATGACGCCCTAAGAAAAAGATAACAGCAATGGTTTGCTTTATTCATGATTATTGGAGATTACCACGGTTATGTATACTTTAATATAAATCACATTTTGACATCACATTGACAGGGAATTAAGTGAACACTAAAAACACTAGAAAATGCAAATTTCTATATTTCTAATTCAGGTGCAGCCGGAAAATAGATTAATTTACACTGTTAGACCTTACCAGGCTATTTTACAGTTATTTACCATGTAATTTACAACAAGGCTTAACAGTGTAACTTACACTGAATTCTATATTCCCGTCCCATGATGACACTGTGTTATTAATGATAATGATTAATGGGAGGCTGAAAATGTCATGCATTAGATGCATTTGTTGAACAGGCTAACCCGAAAAGCTCCGACGCCTGTCAGTGTTATTCATATATGTAAAGGTTGGACATATTTTAATGAGGACTGAGGATATGAGGATAATTCTGTGCATTTTAAATAAGATAGTCCTATTGATTGTAGTCGGTATCCGAAGAGTCCGTTCAAGCGAGCTTGTGTAGGCTACTTAAGACAGCAGGATCCTCATTCATTACAGACTCACAAGATACGCTCATGCTGCTGTTATTGTTTAGATAAAATACAATTCTTTCGTGGGAGATGAGTGTGTAGAAAGTCAGACAAATCACTCTCTCGCATATACAGGTTATTTACTGGACCATTCATTTTGCTTGGGCATCAAAAACGCTTCACCACCTCACATTTGGTTCAGTAAAATATAACAAATCTTAAATTTAAAACACTGTAGGGAGCATCAGGTCGATAACCATCATTAGGCCTACAGTAGCTACATGCGTGAGATATTAAGAGCTTTGTTCACATTGTATGTTCAACAATAAATAGCCTATACAAGCTTTTAAACTGCACGAACATCAACACAGATTCATATTCAGTCCAGCTTTCAAGGCCTATTTGTCCTACATTCATTAAATTAATGACTCACGTGAACCACAAATACACAGCAATTCAATACATATCCAACACAAACATTAATAAATACCTTACAATAAATTCACCAAAACAAAATAATCAAAAGTAAATACCATTGATTCCAATCAAGCTAAATACATAACTGCCATCGATTAGCTACAGTAACTGAGGCATGGAAATGAGGAAAATTACCTGCCTTCATACCCCCACTCAATCACAAGCACACACGCGCGCGCGCACACACACACACACACACACACACACACACACAACAAGCGCCGGTGGTCACAAGTCATTAGTACTCACAATTAGACCGTGCCCCCAGCAAATAGGAACCCAAACAAATCAAACACTTTACCTTAAATGCGGACTGCTAGCCTCCTCACCCGCTACCGGACGTGGGTAGCTTGCTCGGAGTATCATCAAGGACAAAACATTTTAAAAAGCACTTTACAAATAAATTTTATTTATTCTGAATAATATTTTTGCTATGTAGGCTAAAACATTAGATAGATAGATAGATAGATAGATAGATAGATAGATAGATAGATAGATAGATAGATAGATAGATAGATAACAGTCTTTAGTTCGACTGTTAGGACAGTGATTAACTACACACATTGTCAACCGACCTGTCAAAATACGTCAAGTGATGTGATCAGTTTTGATTGGTCCACTGTCTATTAGCGCATTTGGTCATGACTTCATTGGCCCAGCTCAGCACTGGTATTCAGAAAAATAACCCCGATGCGTATTGCCTCACTTCACAGAGGGGTTACCAGGATATCATGTTTGGGGGGGCAACATAAACAATTGAAAAAATCGGCGCAAAATTAAGCTATACTACACACAATCTGTTTCAATGCATATCTTTTTCTAAGCCAGGAACCCAGAGATAGGCACAGGGCCCCTAGGGCTTAAACTGGATTTTTGTTGTGTCAGACCTCACTAATCTGCTAGCGATGGAAAAATATGCACAAAACAATCCACTTTTAAATTGTAATTTATCATCAGATGCAGAGGCGTTTCCAGCATTGAAGGACATCCGGGGCTTAGCCCAGACAATTTTATTTTCACACTAGCAACCACTTCCCTGTAGTCCAAAGCTGGTGAGAGGGTATTCTTTGAGTTTTGCTCTGGCTGGGCCTGTTTCTACAGTTCCTAAATCTTCCATTCTAGTACTATCCTCAACATCCTCTCTCCTCCCTGAATCATCTGTGATGCAAAAGAACAGATACAGCACATAACTTATTGCAAATCAGCTTCAAACAACTAATTCATCAAGTGCTACATATGTCAAAGTGTAGACCAATACCATTGAAGAAAATGTATTGGGAAGAGCAGATCAGTGGGATTGCCCTTAGATCTATCATGATTCTTGAATTTTCATGTACATTACCATAAAGTCATCATAAAGAGTATTATAGTGAGTAAAGTGAGGTAAAAAAATATTGAATATAAATAATTTGTATTTTTTTACATAAATAGTCAAAATGATGTATAAGATCCTAAGTTAAAGCAATACATGAATGACTTTAGTCTAAGTTCATTGACACACAATGGCATAGAACTGTATATAATTCTCATCATCTCTATGAGAATAATTCATCTGTCAAAATCCTTTCATTAGGATCATTGAGATAAACAATGTTTCACTTTTAACTTTCTCTAAAGTAAAGTGACGGATTAATTGTTACCAGTTTCCATGCCTGATTCTGGCACAGCTCCTCAGTCTGTAGCTCATATTTGCTACACTCTACAAAACCATTTAATCAAATCAAAGTGTATATTTCCTACAAACTAATATCACAAAACAAGTCACACATACATTTTATGTTAATGCTTATTGGTTATCCTTAGCGAAAACAACACCTGATAAACAAGAAAAGTAGGCCTATACGCTCAGAACGGGGCGTGAGAGGTGACTGCGTTAACTTGGAGCTACCAAGCTGCGTCAATCTGAACAAGGAGGTTAGAGGCTACAACTCTTGAGGTTTAGCCTACTGTGGGTGAAAGCCAGCTAGATGATGACCTTAAGACTTTAAGGACAAAAACAAATGTGAATTCTTACCCACTGACTTCTTTTGGAAAAATCCCCAAAGCCTCATTTGCTTAATTTTTGCTGTCTTTCCTGCTAATTGCCGTTAACTCGCCAATAAGTAACGTTAGTTGATGTCAACGACTGTGCAAGCTCCTCCCCTACCTGCTGCATATTCAACAGAGAGGAAGAAACGGAGTCGCCCATAGGCTACCGACAACAAAGAAACTTATTCTATAGGCTAGATTATGCTTATGTCTATTTTTACAGACTGTATGCAGTATGTGCAAAGCCAAAGCACAATGAAATAAGGCAACTTATGATTTCGGGGGTTTACATAGGCTTTTGTCCGGTTTCATATTTGTCAGTCAACTATTCAAAATACATTCGGGCTACACTCAAAACAACAGATGGACAGATTATTTCTCAAATTCTCAGGGGAGGCAGAGCTTATCCTAGGCGAGGCACTGCCTCCCTCAGCCTCCCCCTAGACATGCCCCTGGTCACTTCACATGTTGAAATCAGGAAGAACGGACACTTTCGCTATAGTTGTTCTTTCATTCTTCTAGATGACACCAATACTTGCCGTCTTTCTTGGTAAGCTCTTTTAATGCTACTAAATTGTTTATGTGTGTCTAATTATTTCCTTCTGCACTCCTACTGTGGCTACAAGAAGGCGAAGGAGTAGGAACAAGTTATTACAAGAGCCGTTTCGCAATGTCGATTCTTCTCTGAAATAATCTGAAGTTATTTATCTGCATCTACGACCGGGTTCACTACGTTGTTGTAAGATAAGCGTAAAATAAGCGTTTCGCTCGGTTTTCTATTCGTAATCATTAATTGACGTTCACTTTCACGTGTGAGTGTCACTGATGCCCATTAGTTTTAATGTAACGCTTCACCTTCACCTCTTACCCGAGGTGCGCGGCCCACCGACCACAAATGTCATTAAGATATTTTGTGTCAAATCCTGTCATAAAACCTGTTAAATCGTGTTAATTTAGCCCCGTGAAGAGACTGATTAGGATAAGTTTAAAGATACCCTCGACAGTTCCATGGGTCTGATTCTGACACAAACAAATACATTTGCATGAAGAAAGATTGCAGCAGGAAACAATTTTTTTCACTATGTGCCCACAATTGATATAAAGTGTTTGTTGTTTGGACGAGGAGACTGTATGATTATGTAATTTCCTGATGTTATCTCAGAAAAAAACTTGTGGGGTGATACATATTTGCTGATGTGATTGGCTGCTGGAACTTCAGTAGTATGTTTGCAATTGTAAAATCCATTGAGACAGTATATTTTACAGTTGTGACAGAATTATTAAGTTTAAGATACAGATGTAGTCTACCTTTAGCATTATGTTATTATATTTCTTTCTTCTGCTCTGTTATGTCCCTTACTATTATTTCCAAACAAGTGTAATAAAATCATAGATTCATGTGAGTATTATTGAATGAACATTGAATAAGAGTAAGTCAGGTGATTATTTTTATATGGCTAAGGAAGTCCTAATATGGATGTCATAATATTCTCATCTGATGGAAATCCCCCGCATCGGTGCAGATCAAGGAGCTCTAGGTTGGGTTGGATCACAAGTTTTCTCTGGTGAGTGTGGGTAATGGCAGGGGAGGGGTGGACTGTAAAATGTCTCCGGTTACACAGTTCTCTGAGATGAAGGGAATGAGACATTGCAGTGAAATGCTTGGGGGAATTTCCTCTCCAACTACCTTGTTGGAGCCCTTGTATAATAATGTCAATCTTATGATTGGCAATGGTGTATGAGTCCTGCCCTTTTAGGCACTCATTTGCTCTATATTAGTGGGTGCTAAATCACCATTTCTTCAGTATGTTCTGACTGAAGGACAAGAACGCATCACTCGTACCTCGAAACTCTGAAGTAGTAGTGCAGCCGAGTTTAGCAATGTCTCATTCCCTTCATCTCAAGGAACTGAGGTTACATGTGTAACCGGAGATGATTCAGTTCACTCGACATTGCTATGAAACGATTTGAGTTTCATCACGCATTGAAATTATAACAGGTAGCCTGCCCATAATAAGGAGCTCAGGCTCACCCAATGGGTGTTGGGATAGTAAGATCTCTAGACAGGGAGGACCCGTGAAGCGATGGACGCTACGTCTAGGTTAAAAAGCCTCAAGAATGTGTTCTGTGAATACCATCCTGTATTTCCTGTAGGGATGCCCATTTATCCATGCCCATGAAGAGGCCATGCCTCTAGTTGAATGCGCTTTTACACTAATAGGGCATCTCTTATGATTTTATTACTAAAAAGTGAACACTATATACAAAACTTTAAATAATCACAGTTCTGTGTAGCAAATAAGCGCAACTTCTTGGACCTGGGTGATCGCATCAACATTCCAATGAGAGAGAAACGGCACGCCTTTTTCTGCTGTCTTTTCTGATGTTGTTGTTTTGTAGTTGCGTGGAGTAACATAATTACATAGTGATTGATTTATGTCGTCAGGAAACGGAGATCCTCCCCTCCAAATCCGAACACAATTGGTCAGGAAATGCATTTAAGCGACCAGGTGTAAACAGCGATGTTTCTCACTTGACCACATGTGATCCGATCACACAAGACACATCTTAATACCATTTTGAAACAGGGTCTTAGCCTTTGATCTGCTGCCAATACATGAGCAGGTGTATCAGTATTTGCCCTGTACATAGGCTTGTTTTATTTTTATTGTAACAGTTCAAATGAATAAATAGTTATTCATATGTTCCCTCTTAGCTGTGTCCTGGCTCCAGTCTTCTGTTATACAGACATCAGGAGCACCAGTTGACATCATGTGCACAGGAAAGATACAGAAGGATGGAAAAATCCACTTCAGCTTGTCAAACGACATCCATGGCAGTTACTGCGATTCTCAGTGGCTTGTCAATGTAAATATTTGTGTCTAAAGAAATCATAATTGTCTTTTTTTAACTAGCTACTGAAAAAAGAAATATTATGTTAAAGGTGCTCTATTAAAATGTTATGTAATAGTATTTATCTCTGTATATCAGTAGTGATTATTTCATGTTTTTACATTTTACACATCATAAAAATGTACTGTATGTAAATACATGTAATATATTATACAGATATTATAAGCCTGAAAGATGTTCAAGAATTCTGTCCTCTTGAAAAAATCCTCTTTGTCTTGGGATGACACCTAAACTGATATGCTGTGATTGTCAAAATATGGTTAGAGTTAAGTTATGGTTAGTAGCTATAAATCAAAAATCTATAATCGCTTCTAGTGTTCTTTTCACATTATGTGTGCACATAGCTTTAGTAAACGAGCAAATGTACATATTTATTATGTTTGTTCTTGTAACGTTTGAATAACGAGGCTGACGAGGAGATGCGGATCCAAACGCAGTTTGAGTTTATTTAATCAGAAAACACAAAATGAACAAAAGAACAACCCACGATGGGGAAAAGAAACATAAACTAGTTAAGGTAACCACGGTAGAGACAAACAGGGAACAAGGGAGAGAAGCACACATCAGGCTAACATCAAACAAAGGGCAACAGAGGGACAAGACAGGGTAACCGTTACATAGCCCCCCCCTTAAGGATCGGATACCAGACGATCCTTAATAACACACAACAAAAGACAAAAATCCATAAGAACAACATGAGGGCACCAGGGGCAAACAGACAGTCCAAGTGGGCACATGGGCAGACAGGCAGACCAGGGGGGAACACTGGGCAGGCAGGAAGTCCGGGGGCAGACAGGCAGACCGGGGGGGCACAAGAACAAGGAGGCAGTCCAAGGGGCACAGAGGGCAGGCAGGAAGTACGGGGGGGGCCACGAGGGGAAATGAGACAGTCCACGGGGGCACAAAGGGAGATGCGACAGTCCACGGGGGGCACAAAGGGAGATGAGACAGTCCACGGGGGCACAAGGGACAACCAGGCAGTCCATGGGGGCACAAAGGGACAGGTTTAGGAGGCCGGGGTGGTATCGACCGGGCGGGGTCAGGTTTCAGTGGTCTGGGAGCTGGCCACAGGGCAAGGACAGGTTTGGGGGACCAGGGAGGAGGCCAATGGACAGGGACTGGGTCAGGAGGCCTGGGTGGAGGCCACCGGACAGGGACTGGGTCAGGGGGCCTGGGAAGAGGCCACGGGACTGGGACTGGGTCAGGAGGTCTGGGAAGAGGCCACAGGACAGAGGCTGGCAGAGCCGTGTGAGGCGGCACCAAAGGAGGCTTAGGCAGGGCCATGGCAGACTCAGGTGGTAAGGCCTTGGGCAGGTCAGGAGGCGGAACAGTGTTGGGCGGAGCCAAGGGAGGCGATGGTGTTGAAGGCTCAGAAGGCGGAGCCACTGGAGGTGGAGCCGAAGGTGGCGAGGGCGAAGAAGGCTCTGAAGACTGAGCCAATGGAGGCTTCGGGGGCGGAGCCGGGAGAGGCTCGGGAGGCTCCGGAGGAGGAATTGAAGGAGGTTCAGGAGGCGGAGCCGAAGGAGGCGAGGGCGATGAAGGCTCTGAAGACGGAGCCAATGGAGGCTTCGGAGGCGGAGCCGGGAGAGGCTCGGGAGGCTCAGGAGGTGGAGCTGAAAGAGGCTCAGGAGGCGGAGCCGAGGTAGGCGGCACCGTGGGAGGCTCTAGGAGCGGAGACCAGGAAGACTCTGGAGTCTCTGGGGGTAGAGACGTAGGAGGCTCTGAGGGTGGAGCCGCCAAAGGCTTGAGTGGCTTGAGAGGCGGTGCCGGAGGAGGCTCGGGAGGCGGAGCCATAGGAGGCTCTGAGGGCGGAGCCGTCGAAGGCTTGAGTGGCTCGAGCGGCGGAGCCGTAGGAGGCTCGGGTGGCGGAGCCATAGGAGGCTCGGGAGGCTCTGAGGGCGGGGCCGTCGAAGGCTTGAGTGGCTCGAGAAGTGGAGCCGTAGGAGGCTCAAGAGGCTCTGGGGGCGGAGCCGTCAAAGGCTTGAGTGGATCGAGAGGTGGAGCAATCGGAGGCTCTGGAGGCGGAGCCGTAGAAGGCTCTGGGGGTGGAACCGCAGGAGGCCCCGTAGGCGGAGCTACAGGAGGCTCGAGAGGCTCTGGGGGTGGAGCCGTAGGAGGCTCAAGAGGCTCTGGGGGCGGAGCCGTAGGAGACTCGGGGGGCGGAGCCCTGGAAGGCTCGAGAGGCTTGAGGGGCGGAGCCCTGGCAGGCTCGAGAGGTTCAGGAGGCAGAGCCCTGGAAGGCTCGAGAAGTTCGAGGGGCGGAGCCCTGGCAGGCTCGAGAGGCGGAGCCCTGGCAGGCTCGAGAGGCTTGAGGGGTGGAGCCCTGGCAGGCTTGAGGGGCGGAGTCCTGGAAGACTCGAGAGACTTGAGGGGCGGAGCCCTGGAAGGCTTGAGAGGTGGAGTTCTGGGGAGCTCAGGGGGCGGAGCTCTGGAAAGCTTGGGAGGCTTGAGAGACGGAGTCCTGGAAGACTCGAGAGACTTGAGGGGCGGAGCCCTGGAAGGCTCGAGGGGCTTGAGAGGCGGAGCTCTGGAAAGCTCGGGAGGCGGAGCTCTGGAAAGCTCGGGAAACTCTGAAGGCGGAGCTCTGGAAAGCTCGGGAAACTCGGAAGGCGGAGCTCTGGAAACTCGGAAGGCTGAGCTCTGGAAAGCTCGGGAAACTCGGAAGGCTGAGCTCTGGAAAGCTCGGGAAACTCGGATGGCTGAGCTCTGGAAAGCTCGGGAACTTCGGATGGCTGAGCTCTGGAAAGCTCGGGAAACTCGGATGGCTGAGCTCTGGAAAGCTCGGGAAACTCGGATAGCGGAGCTCTGGAAAGCTCGGGAAACTCGGATGGCTGAGCTCTAGAAAGCTCGGGAAACTCGGATGGCGGAGCTCTGGAAAGCTCGGGAGGAGGAGCCCTGGAAGACCTGAGAGGTGCTGGCTCTAGGATGGGCCCGACCACTGGCGCTGGCTCTTGGGCGGTCACGGTTACTGGCACTGGCTCTTTGACGGTCATGGCTACTGGCACTGGCTCTTGGACGGTCATGGCTTCGGGCTCTGGCTCTTGGATGATCGAGGCTACTGGCACTGGCTCTTGGATGGTCACGGCTACTGGCACTGGCTCTTGGACGGTCGCGGCTACTGGCACTGGCTCTTGGACGGTCATGGCTACTGGCACTGGCTCTTGGACGGTCACGGCTACTGGCGCTGGCTCAGGGACGGTCGAGGCCGCAGGCGCTGGCTCAGGGACGGTCGAGGCTACAGGCGCTGGCTCAGGGATGGTCGAGGCTACAGGCGCTGGCTCAGGGACGGTCGAGGCTACAGGCGCTGGCTCACTGACGGTCGAGGCTACAGGTGCTGGCTCACTGACGGTCGAGGCTACAGGCGCTGGCTCACTGACGTTTGAGGCTACAGGCGCTGGCTCACTGACGTTTGAGGCTACAGGCGCTGGCTCACTGACGTTTGAGGCTACAGGCGCTGGCTCACTGACGTCCGAGGCTACAAGCGCTGGCTGGGTTGCCGTGGTAAGCGCCGGCTTGGGTTCGCTGGGCGCTGAGGGCAGAGCCAAGGGGGGTTCAGAGCATGGGGCTGTGGCAGGCGGTGGCTGGAGTGCAGAGACCTCTCCTTTCTCCTCTTCCTCCGGGCTGATGCGACTGGCGAAGCTGGGATGTTGTTCCTGGTCGGCGTGGCTTCAGGTTCAGCTGACTGTGGCTGGCAAGGGCTCAGGCTCGCTGACCGCTGGTTGACGAGGGCTCAGGCTTGCTGACGGTAGAGGCCGTAGGCGCTGGTTCGCTCACTGTGACGTCGCGTGGCGCTGGCTCGCTCACTGTGACATGCGTGGCAGCTGGCTCGCTCACCGGGGCAGGCGTGGGCTCTGGCTCGCAGACCGGGGCAGGCGTGGGCCGGAGGCGGAAGTCTGTCTTCTCCTCCTCCTCGGGCAGACGAAGAGGACCGGCTGGCTCGTTGACTGGCGTGAAAGGACGAACCACGGGTGAATGGAGGGTCAATACTGCGGAGGCGCTACGGGTTCTCCTCGAGGATGTCCACTGTTAAGGGAGAACCGCAGATCTGTAGGGTCTCCTCAACGAGCGCTGAGCGTCCAGTCAGCGGTGGCAGCCACTCCTTCAGCCCGTCACTCAGGTTGCCTCGGAAGAAGACCACCAGGGAGAAATTAGGGAAGTCTGAAGCGTTTGCCAGAACCAGAAAGTCGTGGATGTGGTCTTCTATAGGTCGGTCCCCTTGCTTCAGGCTGAGCAGTTCATAGTTCGCCCGAAAAACTGCTGGATCCATTGTGCGGTCGATCGTTCTGTAACGTTTGAATAACGAGGCTGACGAGGAGATGCGGATCCAAACGCAGTTTGAGTTTATTTAATCAGAAAACACAAAATGAACAAAAGAACAACCCACGATGGGAAAAAGAAACATAAACTAGTTAAGGTAACCACGGTAGAGACAAACAGGGAACAAGGGAGAGAAGCACACATCAGGCTAACATCAAACAAAGGGCAACAGAGGGACAAGACAGGGTAACCGTTACAGTTCTTAACTCCGCAATTCTTAATACCCTTCATCAATCGCTCTCTGTCCCTCTCCTGTTTAGAAACAAGTGACAGCATTTTCAGATGGCAATGAAAAAACAAGCTTCATGTTCCCAATTATAAATGCTACGGCAAATACAGCCACCATGGAGGTGTACCCTGATAAACTGGAATACAATCTCATCTGCCCTGAAATTAATGTAAGAGAACAATGTTATATATCTTATGTAAATTTTACTGCTTTTATATACTGATGTTCACTTTAGTTTGACCATCAAATACATTTTTCTTGCATTGCTAAATTGATATTTCTTTAAGTGCTTTGTTTTCAAAAATTGACTATGTTTCTGTTATAAATTGCAGGTCTACAAAAAGGTGCTGTGCTCCTGTAAGTTGCACTGATTAATGATTTACTAACTACCTAATTTGTCTAAAGATGACCCCAAATATTCATAATAGGATGTTTTTATCTATGTTGAGAACCCATTGTCTACAGTACAAGTATATTTTAAAATGGGTTATATAAAGTGTTAGTTCACCAAAAAAATGAACTCATCCTAAAGTTCATTCAAGCTCATTTGTTGGTATGACCCTCTTTCTTCCATAAAACAAAAAGAAGTTTAAATGCAATGAAGCTGTTACGTTCCTGTGTTGTCTGCCCCGTGTTTTTTGTTTCACTCGTCACTGCTCACGTTCCATGTCACGTTTTCCTTGTTGTCCGCCCCATGTTTCACTGTCTTTGTGTCAAAACTACATTTCCCATCTTTCCCGGCCCTCTCTGCCAGCACAGTGTTATTGTCCGCACCTGTTCGTGATTTTGTTATTACCGTGTCCTGTCTATTTAAACCCACTTGTTTTCCCGTTCCTTTGTCGTTTGTTGAATGTTGATATGTTGTTCATGTTCGCTGCTCCTGCATCTTCTTGTTTCGCTCGAGGTTCCCTTTTCGTTGTGGATGTTTTTGCACCTCTATGTTCTCCCGTGTTTTAGTTTCGTTTTCCCATTGTGGACCCCTTTATTTTGTTCCTGAGTTTGTATGGTTAATATTTGTTTGTTAATAAAAGCCGCGATTGGATCCGCACCTCCCGTCTGCCTTCTCCTCCTTCCCACACAATTCGTAACAGAACAAACGACCACTACTATGGATCCAGCGGTACAACAGGCAAGCTACCGGCTGCTATGCCTAAAACAAGGGGACCGACCGGTAGAGGACCACATCCGCGACTTCCTCTTTCTGGCGAGCGTTTCGTACTTCCCTGACTCTTCCCTTGTGGTCTTCTTCAGGGACAACCTTAATGACTGGCTAAAAGAGCGGCCACCGGCAATGCGCTACTGGAAGCTCCGCGACTTCATGGAGGTAACTTTACTGGTCAGTGGCTCACCGTTCACCGTGGGCGCGCTGAGGAGGACCCTACCTCTCCTTCCTCAGTGGTGACTCTCCAGTCGCCCATGGTACTTCCTGTCACACCAGCCCCATCTGTCAGCGAGCTCACCCCCACGCCAGTCACTTTCCACGAGCCAGCGCAGTCCACTTCGTCTGCCCGGAGGAGGAAGAGAAAACGGTCTTCCACCTCCCGGCCCATGCCTGCCCCGGTCTGCGAGCCAGAGCCCACGCCTGCCCCAGTCTGTGAACTTGCTCCCACACCTGTCACTGTGAGCGAGCCTGCTCCCACGCCTGTCACTGTGAGCGAGCCTGCGCCCACGTCAGCCACGGTGAGCGAGCCTGCACCCACGTCAGCCACGGTGAGCGAGCCTGAGCCCTTGTCAGCCACGGTCAGCGAGCCTAAGCCCTCGTCAGCCACGGTCAACGAGCCTGAGCCCTCGTCAGCCCCGGTCAGCGAGCCAGAGCCCGCATCACCCACGGTCAACCAGCCAGAGCCATTAGCCCCCGATGTCAGTGAGCCAGCGCCTGTAGCCTCGACCGTCCCTGAGCCAGCGCCTGTAGCCTCGACCGTCCCTGAGCCAGCGCCAGTAGCCATGACCGTCCAAGAGCCAGCGCCAGTAGCCACGGCCGTCCAAGAGCCAGCGCCCCTCGAGCCTTCCAGGGCGCCGCCTCCCGAGCCTCCCAGGGCTCCACCTCTCAAGTCTCCAGAGTCTTCCAGGGATCCTCCTCCCGAGTCTTCTAGGGCTTCGCCTCTCAAGTCTCTCAAGCCTTCCAGGGCTCCGCATCTCGAGCCTCCCAGGGCTCCGTCTCTCAAGTCTCTCGAGCCTTCCAGGGCTCCGCCTCTTGAGCCTCCCAGGGCTCCGCCTCTCGAGCCTCCCAGGGCTCCACCTCTCAAGTCACTCGAGCCTTCCAGGGCTCCGCCTCTCGAGCCACCTAGGGCTCCGCTCCTCAAGTCACTCGAGTCTTCCAGGACTCCGCCTCTCGAGCCTTCCAGGGCTCCGCCTCTCGAGCCTCCCAGGGCTCCGCCTCTTGAGCCTCCCAGGGCTGTGCCTCACGAGCCTTCCAGGGCTCCGCCTCTCGAGCCTCCCAGGGCTCCGCTCCTCAAGTCACTCGAGTCTTCCAGGGCTCCGCCTCTCAAGTCTCTCGAGCCTTCCATGGCTCCGCCTCTCAAGTCACTCGAGCCTTCCACGGCCCTTCTCCCCGAGCCTCCTACGGCTCCACCTCCAGAGCCTCCTACGGCTCCACCTCCCGAGCCTCCTACGGCTCTGCTCCCAGAGACTCCAGAGCTTTCTAGGGCTCCGCCTCCTGAGCGTCCTACGGCTCTTCTCCCAGAGCCTCCTTCGGCTCCGCCTACCAAGCCTCCTACGGCTCCGCCCCCAGAGACTCCCGAGCTTCCTACAGCTCCGACTCCCAAGCCTCCTACGGCTCTTCTCCCAGAGACTCCCGAGCCTCCTACGGCTCCGCCTCCCGAGCCCCCTACGGCTCTTCACCCAGAGATTCCAGAACCTCCTACGTCTCCGCCTCCCGAGCCTCCTACGGCTCTTCACCCAGAGATTCCAGAGCCTTCTAGGGCTCTGCCTCTGAAACCTCCTACGGCGCCACCTCCCTCGGCTCCACCTCTAGAGCCTTTCAGGCCTCCGCCTCTAGAGCCGCCTACGGCACCATCTCCCTCGGCTCCTTCTCCTGAGCCTTCCACGGCTCCGCCTCCTGAGCCCCCAGGGCTTTCCATGGTTCCGCCTCCCTCGGCTCCGCCTCCTGAGTCTCCCTCGGCTCCGGCTCCTGAGCCTCCCTCTGCTCCGCCTCCTGAGACTTCCTTGGCTCCGCCTCCCGGGCCTCCCTCGGCCCCGGCTCTGCCTCCTGAGCCTCCCACGGCTCCGCCTCCTGAGCCCCCCGAACCTTTCTCGGTTCTGCCTCCCTCGGCTCCGCCTCCCGAGCCTTCCGCGGCTTCGCCTTCCACGGCCCCGCTTCCCAGGCACCCCGAACCGGTCCTTACCCTACGGCCACCTCCTAGGCCGCCTCAACCAGCCTCTGTCCTGTGGCCACCTCCCAGGTTCCCTGAACCGGCCCTTGCCCAGTGGCCAGCTCCCGGGCCATCCAAACCTGTCCCCCTATCGTGGCCGTCTCCCAGACCACCTAAACCTGTCCCTACCCGGTGGACGCCCCCCAGGCCACCTGACCCGGTTCCCTTCACACACCCCCAGAGACTGCTTGCCTGCCCTCTCAGCCTCCCTGGTCTGCCAGTCTGCCCTCTCGGCCCCCCTGGTCTGCCTGTCTGCCCTTTGTGCCCCCATGGACTGCCTAATTGTCCCTTGTGCCCCCGTGGACTGCTAATTGTCCCTTGTGCCTCCTTGGACTGTCTCTGTGTCCCTTGTACCCCCGTTTTGTCTGTCTGTGTTCCCCCGGGTCTACCCCTCACTCCTTGGACTTCTTGTTTTTGTTATTTTTGTGGGTTTTCTTTTTGTAGGACCGTCTGGAATCCGGTCCTTTTGAGGGGGGGTTATGTTACGTTCCCATGTTGTCTGCCCCGTGTTTTTTGTTTCACTCGTAACTGCTCACGTTCCATGTCACGTTTTCCTTGTTGTCCGCCCCATGTTTCACTGTCTTTGTGTCAAAACTACATTTCCCATCTTTCCCGGCCCTCTCCGCCAGCACAGTGTTATTGTCCGCACCTGTTCGTGATTTTGTTATCACCGTGTCCTGTCTATTTAAACCCGCTTGTTTTCCCGTTCCTTTGTCATTTGTTGAATGTTGATATGTTGTTCATGTTCGCTGCTCCTGCATCTTCTTGTTTCGCTCGAGGTTCCCTTTTCGTTGTGGATGTTTTTGCCCCTCTATGTTCTCCCATGTTTTAGTTTCGTTTTCCCATTGTGGACCCCTTTATTTTGTTCCTGAGTTTGTATGGTTATTATTTGTTTGTTAATAAAAGCCGCGATTGGATCCGCACCTCCCGTCTGCCTTCTCCTCCTTCCCACACAATTCGTAACAGAAGCATACAGTGATGAAGGACTCTCAAGTTCCAAAAAGAACATTTCAAGCACAATTAAAGTACCATAAATGTAGTCCATACAGCTCGGGTGTTATAATTGTCTTATTATAAATTGTTATAAATGTCTTCTCAAGCCATACAATAGCGTTGTGTGGAGAACAGACTGAAATGAACATTTTTGTTCATTAAAAGTCTTCCTCTCCACTATAGATCTCAAATCTCATTTGTGTCCATGTACTGTACATTGAAATATGGCATAATATCAGATTTGACATCAATGACTTCATACAGTTATCGTATGGCTCCAAAAGACTTAAAATATAGCACACGTGTTACACGGAATTCTTTTATGATACTTTTACTGTGCTTTTTCTTCATTTAGGAAAAATTGTCAGTCAATGGTCACTGTATGCTTTCATTTTGTGGAAAGGTCACAACTACTTTTATGTTCCCCAAAGGAAAGAAAGTCATACAGGTTTCGAGTAACATTAGTAAATTATCACAGAACTTAATTTTTTTGGTAAATTATTCCCTGATTAATGTCTGTGAGCACTAATTCATCTGAATCAATCTTTTGTTGTGGGCTAGTGTTGTAAAGGAAGGAAGTATGACATTAACCTTTTTCTGCAGTTTTACAACCATGAAAGTAAAAGGAAATTTGCAACAAAGTATTCTGTAAGAATTCTGAATTCTATATGATTTATGCTCTTTTTACCTGCAAATGTTCATGCCAGTTTTCCTGATCTGAAAAATAATAGAGTAAAATAACATTCTGTTGCAGGCAATACCAGTGGTGCTACTTCAGATGCTAAAAGTAAGGTTTTAAACTGTATATAGTGCTAAACTGTATCCATCTGCTAAAATAATAGTCCACATAAAGTGTGACCACAGTTCACTAAATTACACTTTGCTACATTTTCTGTAATGGACAAAATATTGTGGTAAGATACGATGGTAACCACTAAACTGCTTAACGTTTCAATAAGATTGTTCTTGTTCATTTAACTTTTGATTGAGATTACCTTGTTGCACTAATAGATTTGTCTTGATATGCTTTTATTTTCTCAACACTCCTCTGTGTGTTTGTGCATGTTTATTTCAGTTGGTTTTACTAATCGCAGGATTGGTGGTGTTGTGGCTGTAGTGACCTTCATTGCGCTTGTGCTAGTGGTCATCATTAGGATTTGTCTGAAAGATAGATTAAGGTGGGTTCCTCTAACAAAGTTGTAGTCATACAGTACAATGTTTGTATCCGGCACTGGCATGAGCAGACTAAACACATTATAGTGTTTTTTTTTTTATATTTGTCTTCTAGTATTTGTTTATTAAAGTGGCTAACCTTTGGAAAAATGTTTTGCTTATAGTTAAAGGTGTGAAGAAAATTGGACTGTTTGACCCTGGTATGTAACTTCATTGGTATTTTGTAAAAAAGTAAAGAATTACATATGATATGTGTCTCAAAATGCTCAAGCTGTTATCGTGTTAGGTAGAATTCACAAACTATATCAAAGCAAACTTGGTATCAAAATTTATTTTTCTCAATGGACAAGCACTCTCTTAAAACTGAAATGTTATGAACAAGAAAATAGCTTTGGACTATAATGGTAAATCTTATAGTGTGTGGGTTCAACAAAGATTGATGTTGTCATCTTTCTAACTGGAAGAAGCTTCTAAGGACCACTCACTATA
Source organism: Xyrauchen texanus (assembly GCF_025860055.1). Taxonomy (NCBI): domain Eukaryota; kingdom Metazoa; phylum Chordata; class Actinopteri; order Cypriniformes; family Catostomidae; genus Xyrauchen; species Xyrauchen texanus. The sequence goes on from NC_068290.1 coordinate 24,420,706, forward strand.
ATTCTTGCTAAATTCAACCTTTACATTGTCAAGCATAATATAATAACCAGATCATATATATTGATTGAAAGTAAGTAACTTTTGAAATTATTTATTTTTACCGCAGGACAAATGTCGTCATTGCACCTGGCCATTTTATCTCCAGTCCCTTCAGTCAGTTCATCGCAAGAGGCCTTTTATTTATTTAAATTTCATCACTTATATAGCATTATCACTGTCATTCTTTTGTATTCAAGCAGCATTTAGCATATCAGAACTATAGGTGTTTTATTTTGTGTTTGGTTATTTTTTTAAATCCAAATGTGATCATGACTTGGTTTTATACCATCGAGAATTTAATAGCATTATCAATATAATTATAACATGGATTCCTCTATAATGAGCACAGTTGGTTAATGAAATTTGCTAGTACATTTTATTTATTATCCCACTGATTAATACAACACATGATGGATAAATTAATACACCTAAATCAAAATACCTTAGGAATCTAATATATATACTAGCATAGTATATACAGAAGAGCATGAGATGCAAATGAGAAAACAGAAGTCCGTTTTGATTAATGATAGGACATCACATATGTATTTTGTTTTGAAAATATTTTTCGTAAAAGTGGATTTTATGGCTAAATTATGTTTTTGCTCATAAATGCATGTTCAATAGCACTCATTATAGGGGGACCATATTTTCTGAATACTGCTGTTTATATAATTATAACTTTATAAATAACATATATAATTTATGTATTTATATTGTGTGTGTATATATATATATATATATATATATATATATATATATATATATGTATATGCTTATAGTGTGTGTACACATATTATATATCATTTTGATAAATAGATGGATTGCATGGCACTTGGTAAGCTCAAAGCTCTTGAGAATACAGTACTAGATGCCATCACTGTGCCAGTGATAGCATCTAGTACTGTAGAGGGGAACTGTACAAACAGGGCAAGTATTTTGAATTGCTGCTGTGGAAGCAAATGCAATGAAATGCTGTGCCAGTGAGCACACACATCTTATGCATTATTGGTCAAATACACTGAGTATACCACTGTTTCAGGCCAGCCTAGAAATATTGACTCTAATTTTGTGAAAGACCATAAATATAAATATAAAATATAGATGCAAGCAGCAATTACAGGGCCAAGGACCAGCATGGCAACCACTGCACAACACTAAGCACAAGCCAAAGAGCTCGTATGACATGCACACCAAAGTAACACCAACTTGCATTACAGCCATGGCCAAAAGTATTGGCAGACATACATTTTGTGTTTTGCAAAGTTTGCTGCTTCAGGATTTGTAGATCCTTTTTTCACATGTTTCTATGGTATACTGGAAAACAATGATAAGCAGTTCATAAGTTTTAAAGGCTTTTATTGGCAAAAACATTCAATATATGCAAAGTGTCAATATTTACAGTATTGACCCTTGTTTTCATAACCTCTGCAATTCGCTCTGGCATGCTGGATATCAGCTTCTGGGCCAAATCCTGACTGATGGTGATCCATTCTTGACTTATTAGTGCTCGGAGTTGATCACAATTTGTGGGCTTCTGCTTGTCCACTCTCCTTTTGAGGATTGACCACAGGTTCTTTATGGGATTAAGATCCGGGGAGTTGCCTGGACACGGATCCAAAATTTAAATGTAATGATCTCCGAGCCACTTCATTATCACTCTTGCCTTGTGACATGGTGCTCCATCATGCTGTTAAATGCACGGATCATCGCCAAATTGCTTGAAAGTTGAAGCCTGATGTTGCTCTTGCAGGACGTTTTGATACCATTCTTTATTCATGGCAGTGTTTTTGGGCTGAATTTTGAGATAGCCCACTCCCTTAGATGAAAAGCAACCCCACATATGGATGGTCTCAGGATGCTTCACTGTTCGCACGACCCAGGACTCATGGTTGCGTTCAACTTTTCTTCTCCGGACTATCGATTTTCCTTATGTCCCAAACAGTTGGAAGGGGGCTTCATCAGAGAAAATAAATTCTGCTGTCCAATTATTGTACTTCCTGCATAATTTCAGTCTGTCCTTGATGTTTTTCTTGGAGAGAAGTGGCTTCTTTGCTGCCCTTCTTGACACCAGGCCATTGTCCAAAAGTCTTTGCCTCACTGTGCGTGCAGATGCACTCACACCAACCTGCTGCCAATATTGAGCAAGCTCTGCACTGGTTGTGATACGATTCCACAGCTGACTCCTCAGGAGGAGACAGTCCTGCGCTTGCTGGAATCTGGGACGTCCTGAAGCCTTCACTGCAGTTGAACCTCTCTCCTTGACGTTCTTGATGATCCGGTAAATGGTTCTTTCATGTGCAATATTCTTTGCAGCTATTTCCTTGCATGTGAGGCCATTTTGATACAAAGTGATGATGGCTGCCCATCTTGCTTTAGAGGTAACCATTGCTAACAAGAACACATTGATTGGAAGCTCTTCTTCCCTCCTTTTATAGCAATCAGTCTGCTCTTATATTCCAATCAGAATGATAGAGTGATTTCCCCTGACTAGTACTCATTCAAACTTTCCCAGGTGCTGCTGATATGATTAGTGAAATTATGTTAGCTGGTCATTTTATACCAGGGCCAAAAAAACTGTGGAATTTGGGTTTTTATGATAAAGTACATTTCTTTTGCCAATGAAGCTTTTTGCAATTATTTAAAATGCATCTGATCAATCTGCACAATAATCTTGAAACAATGTGAATCAACACCACAACAATTAAAGCAGAAAACTTGCGAAACACAAAATGTATGTCATTGCCAATACTTTTGGCCATGGCTGTATGCCTCAGGTTAGGATCAAACCCAGAACCTTCCGCTTGTCATTTCATAGCTCTAACAACTGGTCCACTCATCCGTTGGGTTAGCAGACACCAAACTTGTACAAACTCAGTGCATGGTCCCTGAAAGTTACAACAAACATAATTAAAGGGGAAAATGGATATACTGTAATCAAGAAAGCAACCCTTGCAAACTGGTCTCATAGGTAAACATTTGCAATTGAAACTAAATGAATTGAAATGATTGTGCACTGTAGCTACGGTATGTGCCATGCTTTCTGTTGGTAAAGTACTCACTATGTTGATGAGGGTACTTTATACTGCATAAAATAACTAACAAATTATTTAATAATGTGATACTGTAATATTTTAAATATGAAGTAATATAATTCATATTATGTATCATAAAGTATGATACTATAATAAGCATGGTCAATGTTAAATGCCATTTGGATCATGATTTATTTTCAGCTTCCACTTTCTTGTGAAGTGTAATCAGCACTGCTAGTTGAACAATGTTAAGATTTCATCTAATTTGTAAAAACAAAAAAGACAGTATGATTTAAGCATTATACCTATCATAATGGATGTTTTTGTAATAAATGCTATGCTTGTATTGTAGAACAATACTGTACAACCTCTTTTAATTACTTCTGGCTTCATTTTTGATTTACCACTTAAAGCATCTGCTATACAGGTGTAAAAGGAATCTTGTTGGATTGATTTTTGTGAATAAAATCATTGAAGATAATTTTGATGTCCAGCGTTTTCATTTCTGTGCATTTTAATAATTCAGTAGCATGGTGAATTTACCAACATATTATTTCAGATCATTCTTGATGGTTTAGATGTCACTGAAGTATCAACTGTGAGGATTCTAATAAATGCTGTTTTCCTCTAGCCGATTTAATTACATTTATTAACAATTATGTTTATGATCATTTTACAAAAATTTGTGGTGGTAAGAATAGCAAAATGCTTATCATGGTGATGGTTGTACAGAATTACTGTTAACATCCTACCTCCTCTAGATTCCTTTCTAATCTTTATGTAACTATGGCTATTTCAATATGGTGTATATTTAACTCATCAGATCTTAACTTAAGATGTTTCTGTAAAACAGCACCACTTTGATGACTGACTGATTACTTACCCCTAACATGGGCCATGTCTTTAAATCTTTATGTCTGTCAGCAGATTGCTGTTAGCTGTACATACACCTACCAGTAATGTGGCGTTATTTTATTGAGCCAGCTACTTTGGGGTGAATTTTCCTATATGCAATCATAGTCAGATGGCCAATGGACAAATCACATTGCACACATATTGTAGGCCCCTGTAGGACTAACAGGCAAATTGGTAGTAGAAATAATAATAAAGCCCTACTGTTACCCTAGCAACAGAATCACACATGTAAACAAAGTGTAGCTAACAGATATGGCATTTTGTGCATTCCTAATGCCTAAAGCTAAAGATGGAAGCTAATGCATGAGTGCTGCAGGGGAAGTCCAGCAGTGATATTTCTGGTCTAAGACCGCTTGTGGAGGTGAGGGCGTGGTCGTGCGCCCGTTGGGGGGAGAGAGAGAAAGCATACCAGAAAGACAGCATACAAGAGTCTTTGTGTCTGTCCCCTGAGAGAGAGCGAGAGAGAGAGAGACTTGTGTTGTGTGCAGCTGAAAAGTGGACTGTTTATCTGAGTGATGCTGAAAAGCCGTCTTGTGTTTTGATTGAAGCTGTATAATTTATATATAATATATATTTTTTTATATATATATTTAATTAATTACATTTATATCATAAACATGCGACAGCAAGTCGACTAATGGCTCAAACTAACGACTACTAGTCGACTAGGATCAATGTTTGGTTGATCAATGTTGAGAGTGCCACAGAGGCACAGTGTTTACACCTTTCAGAGAAATCAACCTAATGACTTGAATAACTCTGCATATTATGATTGTATTGGGATACAAGAAAGTATTTTAACAATAACAAAAATTATACACATAAGCTGTATTTTTGTGATTATCTGGGTAGCGGGCCTTTTTGCCAAGGAAAGATTGTAAATATTATAAGTGCTTTCTGTCACCATGACATAAAAAAGCCATGAAACAACGATAAGAACAAACTGAGAGCCAAAGATTGAAATGAAACAAATATCAAGTGTCAAGATTACCACTGTTTTGACAAAATATCACACTCAAACTAGTAAACACTTACAAAAAAAAAAAAATCACGTTTTCACTTTCACAGAGTTTTGTTCATTTCAGTACAGGACCTTCAGTAGTTTTATAGAGAACCTAGAAAAAGCTGCTGCAAAAAGTGCAAAAATAGAAAAGATGAGTGTGGTCAACACCCATGAATCAGACACAAAGCATGTGTTGAGGTTTCTCTCTTCAGAGATATGTGTGGCATTGCCGATGCTAAGAAGGCATGCAGCACTCACTTGGGATCCTTTTGTTTCTGAGAGGATGTCAACAGTAAATAAGCTATGAAATGTATGGATGTCTCAGCAAATAATGCTAAATGGTTCACTTTTGTTTTTCTTTATCTTTTTGTAAACAGTTTCTCTAAACAGTAGGAAATCAACCCTAAATTATTAATTTACATTTAAATGTATAAGTAACAAACTTTTAAATAAATGTCATGTGGACTCTTGATTCCCAAGCTGTCACATATCATTCATGAAAAATCATGTGATCGCTGTCTGCATTTTCCAGGAAACTGATGGCATTTACAAAATAAGTCAGTTAATCAGTTGCAATTGAAATGGTGATTGTTGAAATGTTTCGGTATTTAAATTTTGAAGATGATATCAACATCTGTTTTCTCAGTAAGCTGTCTCAACACTATATTGGTTTTGTTGGTTACATTATGTAATCGGTTACGCAATACAGAATATATGACTGGTCCTGCCACAAACCCCTTGTATTCCTGGAAATGTTTCAAGCCAACCATTTAAAGGTTTGTTTCAGTGGTCACGTTTACCACTGTTTTGTTCATTTCAGTACAGGAGCTACAGTAGTTTTATAGAGAACTAGAAAAAGCTGCTGCAAAAAGTGCTGTAGTAAAAAATAGAAAAGATTAGTGTAGTCAATATTTTGAGGTAACACTCAGAACAGTTTGCTATATTCATATTGGGAGTGCATGATCAGCAAGGACATCTCACACAGATGAGATGTACTGTACTCCTGGTTTACACCTTTACAGCCTCTCCCTTAACCACAGTTTCTAGAAGATTCCAGGTTGCTTTCTCTGAGGTTTTGGTACACACCAAGATTCCTGGCTGTACATAACATCTGGAAAAATATAGATGTATAGCAAAATGTCAGTAGAGCGTTGCCTTTCTTTAACATTTGCCAAAACATGATATATTTGTCAAACAAGGCATTCGTGTTTTCATTATTTCATGGGGGAAGTCACTTTTGAGTCATTAGGAAATTTGAGTGCTTCTCAATGCAGCTGATGACATTTCCTGTTGTAGTATGAGGAGAAACTAGAAAGTGGGCTGATTTATTTGGTGGCGTGAGTGGCTGGGGTAACATGAGGTTATTGTAGTTCACAGTAACTTTCCTGCATGCCTTCTTGTTGTAGACAAATGCGGTGATTAAGTGAGGTGATTTTGCTGGCTTGTAATTGGCTGCACCAATAGCTGGAAAAAGTTTGGTTCTGATGTTACAGTTTAGGTAACTAGGTAACATGCTGCTCTAGCTGAGATGAAATCTGAGATGAGCTGTATGTTCTTTGAAACTTTTTATTTTGATGTAAAATAAAGAGTCTTGTTCCCTATCTGTCACTCACTCGATGTTGTGTTGATGTAGTGACACTAGGGGGTCGCTCTTGGGAGCCTCAAACACATTTGATCTTTGAGAAAATACCAATGGGAATTGGCGAGTGGAATTTGCATGCCACTTCCCCCGGATATACGGGTATAAAAGGAGCTGGCTCGCAATCACTCATTCAGATTTTTTCTTCTGAGTTGAGCGGTTGTGTTCAGCGAGCTGAATTCCTCTGCCGATCCATTCACCTCTTGTGCAAGCTGTTGTATTTACGGTGCATTACAGCGGTTTCTCCCCCTCGTGCACTGGTGGAGAGCAGAGAACGCCCTTGTGTGCTTCAGTAGCTAAAAGAGGATATTCTTCCTAATAAAAGACTATATTTCCTACTAAACTAAACATTGCGGCACTGATGGAGCGTATTTTTAAATGTGCCTTTCCATCTGTGTGTCTTTCCTGGTTGCGGTCATTACCTCTCCACTTCCGACGGCCCCAATCGCTGTCTCACGTGCTTGGGCCCACGCAGAGACAGCGTTCGTGGACGGGTCATGTCCTCACTGTGAGAACATGTCCATGGCAACATTGCGGTAATGGCTTTCCTTCCTCGAGGGAAAGCCACCCCCAGCTGCTCCCCGCGGCGATCTTTCTACCTATGGGTTTGAGGCCGCGTCAGTTAGCACTGGGGCCCAACTTCGGGTGTGGTCCCCCAGTCGCAGGCCGACGCAGAGCTAATCATGCTTACTCCTAGTAGCACCCTACTGGCCCACCCAGACTTTGTTCTCAGACCTTACACTCCTCAAGACGACCAGACCACTGGATTCTCCACGTCTGGCCCTTGGATGGGACGTGGAAAACCTAAGTTGCCTATCACCCTAAGTGGTGTTTGGTGCTCCCAAGAGCGACCCCTAGTGTCACTACATCGACACAACATCTTGTTCCCTCCATCAGAGAACAGAGGTTACGAAAGTAACCAGGAAGTTTGCTCCTAATGTGACGCATCATTGGTGTCTTTTCTAAATAGTCTCACAATGTGTCTGAATGAGTCTAAGTAACAATCTTGTATATTAGGTAGAATAGTCATCAGTAATTTAGTTAGTGACTAGGAGTTTATATAGAGCTTACTCTTTCACATTAGTGATTGTTGCAATGCTTGATTCTTTTACCTCAAGTCAAGACAAATTACATCTTGTACCTGGACGGGGAGTTGTATTGTAGGAGAAGTTGTTTTAGAAAACTGCTGAGGTACAATATGAGATGCCAGCCATGTCTACTGAGAAGAAATCTAACTCCATATTTCTCTTATGGCTGATTTGGCTAATTTTATGAAATTCCACAGTATCTACAATTATGTAGCTGAAATAACTGTCAATGCCTATCCTGGTGTTTGTTTTCTTGAACTCACTTAATGTTCACAACTCGTCAGAAACTTGTGTTGGATAGTGACTCACCCTTCACATTCGAACATTGGATTTATTCCAAGCTTTTAACAGGAATTTCATAATCCATTGCATCTAAAAATGTCAATTACAAGTGTAAATGTATAACATATAGGTGTTATTATTTTTTTGTAATTGAGTAAATTTAGTTATCTGTGATAAAAAAGTTAGTTATTGATTCATTAATATCTGACTGTACCGCTATAGCCTTGATTACGATAATAGTTTTGACACAAAGCTACACACACTAAGCTTAGTTTGTCTGTTGTTTTGGCTCCAATAAATTAAAATTAATCAGTCTTGAACTCTTATCTTTGTTGGCTGCACAAACCTTTTAATTATAATGATCTGGCAATTCTCTCTTTTTTTTTTTAAGTGTTCTTCTTTAAAGGGATAGTTCACCCAAAACAAAATTCTCATCATTTACTCACCCTCAGGCCATCCCAGATGTTTATGACTTTCTTTCTTCTGCTGAACACAAACTTTTTAGATTTTTTTTTTTTTTTAGAAGAATATCTCATCTCTGTAGGTACAGACAATGCAAGTCAATGGGTACCAACATTTTAAAGGTCTAAAAGGCAGTATAAAAGTTATCCTAAAGGCTCTTGTGGTTAAATCCATATCTTCAGAAGCAATATAATAAGTGTGGGTGAGATATAGATAAATATTTACGTCCTTTTTTTACAATCAATCTCCACTTTTATTTTCACTTTCACATTCTTCTACTTTTATTTTTGGCAATTTGCATTCTTTGTGCATATCGCCACCTTCTGGGCAGGGAGGATAATTTATAGTAAAAAAAGGACTTAATAATTTATCTGTTTCTCACCACACCTATCATATCGCTTCTGACAACAGGGACAGGGACACTAAAGTATTATGGATTACGTTTATGCTGACTTTATATCCTTTTTGGAGCATCCAAATTTTGGTTCCCATTCACTTGCATTTTGAGGATTTACAGATTAGAGATATACTTTTACAAAATCTAGAAGAAATAAAGTCATCTGGGATGGCATGATGGTGAGTAAATGATGAGAGCTTTTCCATATTTGGGTGAACCATCCCTTAAAGCATGTATAGCTATACACTTTAATAAGCCTTTATCAACAGATGTGCATTAACAGATGATTGATTTTGAAAAGACTCACATCTTCAAGAGTGGAGAGAAAGAGGTCCTAGGTGGAAATACCATATGATATGTTTTTGAACACTGCCTCTCCAGTACTCAGCCATTGTCTTTGCCTCTTCTTAAGGCCCTGATATAGTTCAACAGAAGTTCTTCATTCTTCATTCATGGGTAAAAATAAGTTCCAAACAGCTGAGCAATGGTATAATTTTTGGAAACATTCAGACACCAGCCACACCGCTGAGAGAGGCATTTAGAGGAGCGTTTAAATATCTGTTTGTTCTTTGAATTTCGTATAAACTCTATTGGGTCTTTAGGCTACTCACCAGAAGGCCTTATGTCCTTTAGCCCAAACTCCTGCTACAGACTCTACCCCAATGTCCCATTTCACTTTTAGAAGTTTGAGTTTAAGCACTGTTCAAAGAACAAGCTTCCCAAAAAGGAATAATTAACCACTTTTATAATAAAATTAAAATTAGTGCAATGAAATCACTGACTTCATCCACGTGCAGCAAATCCAGAGCTTAAACAATATCTAGAAAAATGTGTTTAAGTGATTCATGACTGTTTAAAGAAACAGAATGCTAAATAAATTATGAGCACAATATCTGCAGCAAGACTTTTGGTAAATATCAATGTTACCTGTGTATCTATATTGGTGAATGGCACGCCTTATGCAGTACAGATCTCACTCAGCTGACCTACTTTCAGAAACACTATATGCAAATGCACTGCTTTGGAAAAAACCTTCTTGTGCAAGATTTGCCCAGACAAATTTACACCGTTTGTTTAGATCAAGCTGCACAAGTTCCTGCAGTTATGAGAAAATATCCATTGCTGCTAGCATTGCAAATGTAACTAAATCCACCCAAGTAGTCTGTGGCTCTACCTTGAAAGCTACTGGCTACCATGTTCCCTTTCTCTTAGCTGTACCCTGTAGTTTGGGGTAAGACTGTTCTGATCTATACAGTGTCTGTTCTCTTACGAGAGGTTCTCTCGTATTGCATAAGCTAGCTTACGCTACGGAAAGATTCATCTTTTCTGAGATATTGAAGCCAAAAAATTATCCTTAATTTTTGTATCCATTGTCAACGCAGTGCGGCAGCTGCAGACCTTGAGCGGGCTATCTAGCGAGCTCATAGGTTGCTCTGCGGCAACTGCTGCAGCCTATAGACGAGCTTGGGCTGAACTCGCATCCAATGAGAGGCGTCCGCAGCTCACTGCATCAAAGCCCGCCAAAATGGGCGTGACTAGAGTGCATATAAGCGTAGTTCAGTAGGCTGGAACCCTGATTTTCATCTCTTCAGCGAAGCTCTTCGCATCTCTGAACTGGAAGCCGCGTCGCTGTTCGAGGGGCATCAAGCAAGCGTGGACAGCGCCGAAGAAGCCGGCCGTCTTCGCCACCTTCAGCCGTCCTGCGAGCTACGCCATCCGGCGACGTATCCTTTTAAAAGCAAGCTAGTTCTTAAGAACTTCACAAAAGAGTACGAGCGTCTTTTTAAGATGCCTCGCTCCACTTGCGCCTCATGTCGCGCTCCTCTCAGCACCGGAGACCGCCACATCATCTGCGCTCTCTGCCTGGGACTGGGGCATGCAGAGCTCGCCCTCGCCGAAGGCGGATGCGATTTCTGCGAGGAGCTGCCGATGTCGACCCTGCGGGCTCGACTCGAGCGCTCAGGACCGAAGCCGCCGCGCGCCTTCCGCTCAGCCGCGAGAAAAAAGCGCCGCTCTCAAAGGCTGCCGGAAACAATGGTAGAAGCGATTGCCTCGCCGGAGCCCATCCCTCGAGCATCGCCTTCACCCTCCCCGCCCACCACGCATAGTTGCCGCCGAGCGGCTGCTCTGCTGCCATCTCGGACGAAGAAGCGGAGGATAAGGGCTGTTCCATCATGGCTTCGGACAGCGAGGAGTGGTCAGGCTCACACGCCTCCTCCTCGGCCCAGGAATCCAGCAGGACCCGCGCCGAGTCGAAGGGGAACTAACACGCCTCCTCACACAGGCCGTTGACCGCCTCGGGCTCGACTGGTCACCGCCCCTTGAGCAGGCACCCAACAGACTTGACGGCTGCTTTCTACAGAGCCGCCGCTGCGCAGCACCCACTACCCGGGCCGCTCCCTTCCTGCCGGAACTCCACGCCGAGCTTTCCAAATCATGGAACGCGCCTTTCTCGGCCAGGGTCCGATCCCACGTCTCCACCTCTCTTGCTTCGGTGGACGGCGCTACTGAGAAGGGCTACGCTTCCATCCCTCCGGTCGAGGATACGGTAGCAGCACACCTTTTGCCCGCCCTCTGCGAGATGGCGGTCTAAACCAGTGCTCCCGTCTAAGGCCTGCAGAACAACTTCCGCCTGTGTTGGCCGCGCCTATTCCGCCGCCGGCCAAGCTGCATCTGCTCTGCACTCTATGGCCGTCCTACAGATCCTCCAAGCGGACCTTCTGCGGGAGTGGGATGAGGAAAGTAGGCATCCAGAGGCGGTTGCAGACATACGGAGTGCTACGGACCTCGCCCTCCGCGCTACCAAAGCTGCAGCCCAAGCTATAGGGAAGTGCATGTCCGCGCTGACTGTGACCGAGAGACATCTGTGGTTAACGCTAGCCGACATGGGAGAAGCAGAGCGCTCTACGTTCCTCAACGCACCGCTCTCTCCATCCGGTCTCTTCGGCTCCGCGGTGAGTGGTATCATTGACCGGTTTTCAGAGTTCCAAAAAGCCACACAAGCCATGAATCTCTTTCTGCCTCGTCGCGCTAACTCCTCTGCAGGCCGCTCACGTGATCGGCCTCCTGCACAAGCCTCTTCACAGCGCCCAGCTCAACAATCTCAGACTTCTCAGCGTCGACAGGGCGGCCGCCCTCGATCGCGCTCAGACAGCCGCCGCAGACCGCCGCCCCCCCGCGGGCCTCGATTTAAGGTAACGCTGAAACCAGAGCAATCGAAGTCTTCCTAACTTTGTTGAACAAACGACGGCTCAGTCCCGCCGCGGCCGGACCACCGTCAAAGCTTGCCCCATGTCAGTCCCCTTCTCTCAGGCTACTACAGTGGTGAATTTAGCAGCCAACAAGCCGGTAACACTGCCCGCTTGCCTGCACTCAAACGCCGTTTTCACGGCGACCCAAATAAATCTTGTAAAGAGCAAACATGTCTTATGTGTAGAAAATGTGCCCACAACCCAGTGTTCGCCCTACACACAAGCATAACACATCCCGTGCCCCTATCAAAGCACGCTCTCATAAAGCGGTTACTGAACCGCTCGAGCGTCAGAGTCAAAGAAGGCGCCCACAAATGCGTCGTGCGCCCATTCTCTGGCAGCTCTGTCACACGACCAGCCCTATGTGTAGAAAATGTGCCCACAATCCAGTGTTCACTTCTGCACACAAGCACTGCATGTCTCGTGTCCCCACCAGAGCACGCTCACATAAAGCGGTTACTGAACCGCTCGAGCGCTAGAGTCAATAAATGCGCCCACGAATACGTGCACGCGCCCATTCTCTGCCCGCTCTGTTACACGGCCAGCAAACATTCCTCTGTGTGTAAGTCCTGTGCCCATGACTATGCTTACGCATCACGTAACAGATGTGACTCTTTCCCCATTCATTCCAATCGGAAGTCACTCACAAAACAGCCTGTTCATGCTGTCTGCGAGCAATCATGCATGAACACACTAAACGCGCTCACACATTTTGTTCAGCGCTCTGTGTGCGGCAATCAGAGCGAATTGGCCATTCACCCTCTAGCGTTACGCTTCAAAGCGTGGGAAGCTATTCCAGGGATATCCAAGTGGGTGTTAAGCACAATACAACAGGGCTATTTGCTACAGTTCGATCACCGCCCTCCTCGCTTCAGAGCCGGCTCGAAACCACTGTGAACACGGAAGCAGCGTGCATGCTTCGTTCAGAAATAGCAAGCCTTCTGTGCAAAAGGGCCATAGAGAAAGTGCCACCCTCTCTGAGCTGAGTCGGGGCTTTACAGCCGTTATTTTCTTGTTCCCAAGAAAGACGGCGGCCTCAGACCCATATTAGATCTCAGGGTTTTGAACAAGGTGCTTGCAAAAGACCGTTCAAAATGCTTACAATCAGGAAACTCCTCGCGCATGTGCGCCAGAGAGACTGGTTTATTTCTCTCGATCTGAAAGATGCATACTTTCAGATTCAGATAAATCCCGTCACAGGCCATTCTTGAGATTCAGCCGACGGCCAGGTTTATCAATACACCGTCCTCCCGTTCGGCCTGTCCTTAGCACCCGTACTTTCACGAAGTGCATGGATGCGGCGCTCGCACCCCTGTGGAGTCAGGGTTTGCGAATTTTGAACTATTTGGACGACTGGCTGATTATGGCACAGTCACATATGGAGCTTCTGTCTCACAGAGCAGTTCTCCTCAGCCATCTGAACAGTTTGGGTCTTGCAGTCAATTGGACCAAGAGCTCACTACAGCCCAGTCAGACAATTTCCTTCCTTGGAATAGAACTAGACTCCGTGGCAATGACGGCTCGCTTATCTACACAGCGCGCCGTGTTCAGCGACTAGCCGCATCTTTTCAGATGAACAGCCTCACGCCTCTGAAGAAATTCCAGAGAGTGCTAGGTTACATGGCCTCAGCCGCAGCAGTACTTCAGCTGGGTTTACTGCACATGCGCCCGCTTCAGCATTGGCTAAACACCAGCGCATCTCGCCGGGCTTGGGCCACAGGCCGCCAGCCCATCAAGGTGACTCAGACCTGTATATCAGCTCTGCAGCCCTGGACAGTGGCCGAATGGTATCAGCGGGGAGTGACAATGGGAGCTGTATCTCGCCGAAAAGTCATCTCGACAGACGCGTCCAACATGGGTTGGGGCGCGGTCTGCGAGGGCTCTCGGTTTTCGGCCTATGGTCAGTTCAGGAAAAGCTCCTTCACATAAATTGTCTGGAAATGATAGCGGTCGAGTACGCGCTCGTGCGCTTTCTCCCGGTCATTCAGGGTCACCACGTCCTGGTCCGTTCGGACAACAGATCTGTGGTATCCTACCTAAACCGTCAGGGCGGTGTCAGATCCAGGAACCTCTTCCATCTGACGAAACGCATACTGAGTTGGTCCCAGTGCCACCTGCGCTCGCTGAGGGCGATGCACGTGCCAGGCCACCTGAACGACGGCCCGGACAGACTGTCCAGAGACAATATTCCCCCAGGGGAATGGTCCCTGCACGAAAACAGTCCAGACGTTATGGCACCTATTCGGCAGAGCAGAGATAGACCTCTTTGCGTCCAAAGAGAACTCTCACTGCCCAATATTTTTCTCGAAAAGCAAGGACACGCTGGCCCAGGACTGGCCCAGACGCCCGCTTTACGCCTTCCCTCCCGTCTCGCTATTGCCACAGGTAATGCAGAGGATCAGGAAGCGCGTCACTCGGTGCTCCTCATAGCCCCGCGTTGGGAGAATCAGACATGGTTCCCGGAGCTTACGCAGCTGTCACTGACAGCGCCGTGGCCCATCCCAGTGAGAGCAGATCTCCTCTCTCAAGCTCGCGGCACAATCTGGCATCCCCACCCAGAGCGCTGGGCGCTGCATGCGTGGGTGATCAACGACTACCCGTCGCTCTGCCAGAAGGAGTAATAAACACCATCATACACACTAGAGCCCCTTCCACGAGAAGACTCTATGCGTCAAAATGGTCTGTGTTCTCAAAATGGTGCACCGCGGAAATCCTTTGTGAAGCACTGTTCGCTGAACCCCTGCACGGCCAGTCATGGGGTAAAAACGAGCTGGTCATCCGCTTCCTCAGGGGAGCTAGAAGGATGAACCCCCCGCGCCCCCCATCGGTTCCTATCTGGGATCTTTCTATAGTTCTCGAAACTATGAAAGCCCCCCCTTTCGAACCACTTCAATCCGTGGATTTGAAATACCTTTCACTCAAAACCGTTTTTCTGACTGCCCTGTCATCAGTCAAACGTGTGGGAGACCTTCACGCGCTGTCTGTCAGCGCTGCGTGTCTTGAGTTTGGACCAAGTGACTCCAAGGTCATTTTAAAGCCTAGACACGGCTATGTTCCCAAGGTGATCGGTACTCTTTTCAGAGCACAGGTCATTTCCCTATCGGCGCTACCAACACCCGATAGCGAACGCGACGCCAATCTCCTTTTCCCGGTCAGAGCACTGAGATTGTATGCTGCGCGCTCCGCCGTTTTCAGACGCTCTGAGCAGATTTTTGTTTCGTTCGGAGGGCGCACCAAAGGTCTCGCCGCCTCGAAACAGACACTATCTAGATGGATAGTGGACGCTATTGCTGCTGCATACGCGTCAAAGACCTGCCATGCCCGTTGGGCATTAGGGCTCACTCCACTAGAGGCATGGCATCCTCGTGGGCATGGTCCAGCGGGATTTCCATTCACGACATATGTGTGGCAGCGGGATGGACTTCCCCTCCACCTTTGTCAGATTTTACAATATGGAAGTGCCCGCTCTGCAGGCAAAACTACTAGCGGTTTATCACGCTACAGCTCCCCTGGTGAGCTGCACTGTTGGGTCACATTCCACACAGACCGGCACCGCCGCTCTGTCGCTCCCTTCCCACTATGTGCTTATGTATTACACAATCAATGACCCGCATTCTTGCCGGCCAAATATTATTTCCCCACTCATAAGGGCTCCCCGGTCCCCCTTAATTCCCTGGGGCTCATACAGTGGATGCTTGGCGCGACGGCGTTGACAATGGGTTCCGTGAGCGTAAGCTAGCTTACGCAATACAAGAGAACCTCTCGTAAGAGAACGTATCGGTTACCTAACGTAACCTCGGTTCTCTCTAGATGAGGGAACGAGTATTGCGTAGCCGGCCGTGCTTCAGCGCCACGGCGACTTTTCGCTTCAGTCAATGAAAACCAGGGTTCCAGCCTACGAACTACGCTTATATGCACTCTAGTCACGCCCATTTTGGCGGGCTTTGATGCAGTGAGCGCGGACGCCTCTCATTGGATCGCGAGTTCGCCCAAGCTCGTCTATAGGCTGCAGCAGTTGCCGCAGAGCAACCTATGAGCTCGCTAGATAGCCCGCTCAAGGTCTGCAGCTGCCGCACTGCGTTGACAATGGATACAAAAATTAAGGATAATTTTTTGGCTTCAATATCTCAGAAAAGATGAATCTTTCCGTAGCATAAGCTAGCTTACGCAATACTCGTTCCCTCATCTAGAGAGAACCGAGGTTACGTTAGGTAACCGATACATTTGTTCAACAAAGGGAAACCAGTATTATAAAATCAAACAACAATCTCAGTGTTTGGAAATCCTTTGTGAAGCACTGTTTCTGCTTTCCTTTAAACAAAGTAAGACTCAAAGACTCAAATAGCCACAAAGTAATATTTTTCATGACTTATTATTTGCATTTTTATCAGGCATGAGCATTATTCAGCAAGCCACTCTTCCGTTCCCTGCGGTATGAATCAATTATGCAAATTATGTACTGCTCATAGCTTTACTGTTGGAAAATATTATATATGCTGCTGTTATTGTATTTATTGTAACTTGCAGTTATTTGTCATTGTCACGTATTTTATGATTGGCTTACCCTGATTGTTTCCCCAGGTGTTCCTCATTCCCTTGTTTTCCCTTGTGTTTTTAAGCCCTTATTTCCCCTGGTTTCTTTGCCAGTCTTTGCATGTGTTCTGTTATGCTCTGTGCCTATATGGATCTAGCAGCTGATTTTTTTAACTGTCTCGAGCCGACCTTCCTCTTATGGATTACTGTGCTCACTTTTGGGGTGTTGCGTGCCCATTGAACTATACTGATTGACACTTAAAATCAGTTTTTTGGAGGGGGGCACCATAAGTCCGACCCTCAAGCCTCCCATGGCTCTGCCATCCTTCATCGAGCCTCCCACGGCTCTGCCTTCCGAGCTGCCCACTGCTGTGCTCATGACCGTTTGCAAGTGGAAGAGAAGAAGGACACCTACTCCCCTGTCACTGCCTGTGCTCACGACCACAGAGGTCATTTCCTAGTCACTGCCAGTGCTCCTGACTACGGTGACCCCACCCTCAGAGTCTTCTAGGACTTTGCCATCAGAGTCTTCCACGACTCCATCCGCTCTCCCAGAGACGACTCTTCCAGCAGATCCGTCCACTCTCCTAGAGCCTCCTCTTACAGCAGCTCTGGCCACCCCTCTTCCAGCGGCTCCACTGCCTGACCCAGTCCCTGTCCTGTGTCTGCCTCCCGGGCCTTCTGACCCAGTCCCTGTCCTGTGTCTGCCTCCCGGGGCTTCTGACCCAGTCCCTGTCCTGTGTCTGCCTCCCGGGCCTCCTGAACAAGTCCCTGCCCTGTGGCTGCCTGCCGGGCCTCCTAACCCAGTCCCTGTCCTGTGGCTGCCTCCCGGGCCTCCTGAACCTGTCCCTGCCCTGTAACCGCCTCCCGGGCCTCCTGACCCTGTCACATATACCCTGTTTAAATTCTTGATGCTTAGTTCCTGTTTCCTGTGTTAGTTTTGTAGTCCTTTGTAGTTTAATTTTATGATTGGCTTACCCTGATTATTTCCCTAGGTGTTCCTCATTCCCTTGTTTCCCCTGGTTTCTTTGACAGTCTTTGCATATGTTCCGTTATGCTCTGTGCCTTGTTCCTTGTGTTTGTTTCTTTATAATTTGAGTTACTTTGTTTACCCTATTTTTTGATTAAAAGCTGCATTTTGCAGTTACAGACATTTTGTGATTATTCAGAGCTCATCTTATACATAATTTGTTGTCATTTGTTGTCACCATTATTGTGATTTATTTGTCAAATAATTTGGTCCACGCGAGGTACAGAGAGCACACACAGAAATTCATTGTGACATGCCAGTAATTTCAAAATAAAAGTAAATGTATTACTTTTCCAAAACAAAGGCTGTTGTATTGGCTTTACCATACAATGTTTATTTTTAATATTCACTCTGTAATGGGGTCAAACATGCACTGACATATTGGAGCCCAGGGCGCTCCGCATATATCTTCGGATGGGCCAGTATTTGCACAGCAATGGGCTGGCCCAAATTACTCAGCAGCCCACCGGAAAAATGCCCAGCGCTCCCTATGGCCAGTCTGCCCCTTGTCAGATACTTGTGTTTGGATCTTGTTGTGACACAATACAAGTTTGAAAATAGCAGGTTTTTGCTCTAAAGGTCAGTGATCTGACATATTTTATATACGGGCCTGTCCCAAATCACATAAGAATAAAGGGTAAAATGTTTTGTATTTGTCTAAAGAAAGAGGATCATTCCCTCTGATGGTTAATAGACAGATAAAAGGTCTCTTTGATAAAAGTTTAGTTTGTTTTTAATGTCATACCAGCTTCTATAACTGTTTTAAATGGCAAAATATAAAAACAGGTAAAACAACTATAAAACCTATAAAAGATGTCTGAGATCCATCTTTAATCAAAACTCTCAATCAGATACTGGACTGACATTGTTAAAATCACATGATTATGGTATGTTGCCGTGACTGACTGTGTAATACATGGGTATTACACCTTACTCTTTTCCTTTTTCTATTGATTTCTCTTTTGAGGTAAGAAAGGTATAAACAGTGCCTGCATGTTTAAGGCAAAAACTTTGATTCTCTTAAAATTAAAACTTTTTTTTAACTGCTAGGAGTCATTGTGTTTCAAACAGTGTGGGTCAGCACAGTTTCGACACAGCGCCATCTAGTGGTCAGAATTTTTTGCTTAAAACTTTTGAATTCTTTGGCCTAAAATCATGAGACTGGTCTTTTAAGACTCCTAACAAATTCAAATGCTGCCCAATTTTCTTATGTCAGCCATTGCAAGGTGGCGCCACAGATAGACACCTCGGTGTGTAGCTCTTCAGTTCTTTTGTTATTTTAGTTTGTTTGTCCTGTGTTTAGAAATATTTTTCCTGTCAGTTTTACCAGGGATGAACTGCTGAACATTCGACAGCATATCCCAGACAAGTGATTTTTGAGGCAGCTTTGGGACTCTCTGATCACTGTCTGGTTCATCTTCTTTCAACCTACAGGCAGAAATTAAAATCAACCAAACCAGTAGCAAGGACTGTAAAGACTTCGACCAATGAAGCAATGCGGGAACTACAAGCCTGCTTCGTGCATGGATTGGAGTGTTTTTGGTCAAAAGTTATAATTAATTGTGGTAATATTAGCAATTATTCCTATATTTTTATGGTGGTTTTCTTAAAGTCATAATCATTGATGTCCAGTGATACTTCCTTGCATGTTGTTCGTGTGCTTGGCCCCTGGACTGAGTCAGGAGGCCTGGGATGTGTCCACATAGCCAGGACGGGGTCAGAGGGTGGAGCCACAGTTGGTTCAGGGAGTTGAGTCTCAGGAGGCAGAGCCGAAGCTGAAACAGGCAGAGCCACAGGAGGAGCAAGCAATTAGTCCCTGGAGGAGTCTCAGGAGAAGCGGGCAGAGCCACTGGAGGATAAGTCTCAAAAGGAGCATGCGGAGACGATGGAAGAGGAATCACAGGAGGAGCTAACATAACACTAGAAGAGGAATCACAGGAGGAGCAGATGGGACCACTGTTGGAGGAGTCTCTGGGGTTGTGAACGGGACAGCTGTAGGAGGAGTCTCTGGAGGAGGAGGCGGAGCCGCTGGAGCAGTCTCTGGGAAATGGCCTCCGTGGCTGAGAGTACTGGCAGTGACAGGGTAATGACATCCGTGGTCGTGAGCATGGGCAGTGATCCGGGAACAACCTCTGTGGTCATGGACATAGGTAGTGATAGGGAAAAGACCTCCATGGTTGTGAGTATGGACAGTGATAGGGTAACAAACTCAGTGGTCGTGAGCATGGGCAGTGATATGGAAATTACCTCTGTGGTTGTGGATACAGGCAGTGATAGGGGAACGGCCTCTGTGGCCATTAACACTGGAAGTGACTGGGGAGTAGGAGCCCTTCTTCTCTTCCGCTTCCAGATGACCTTAAGCACAACTATGGGAGACTCTGAAGGTGGAGCTGTGAGAGGCTCGAAGGGTGGAGCCATTTGAGTCTCGATGAAGGAAGTCTCCAGGATCACCTAGGCTGGGAAGAAGTTGTCTCCACTGAAGGGAGCTCGGAGACCACTGGAGCCATAATGGCCTGCAAAATTCGTCTAGGGCTGGAGCAGGCATGAAAGCTGGCTCGGGACAGACAAGGCTTGCATCTCTGGCTCGGGGACGGACGAGGCTTGCAACGCAGTCAAGTTGGCCATGGCAGGCGTGGGCATTGGTTTGTTGGCTGTAGGAGGCCTGGAGGGCAAGGCCGTGGAAGGCCTAGAGGAAGGAGCCGTGGAAGGCCTGGAGGAAGGAGCCGTGGAAGGCCTGGAGGAAGGAGCCGTGGAATCCACGGGGTTGGCCACTGGAGTAGATAGCAGAAGATCAGCCATAATGATGTTAGTAATGAAGTCACCAAGGGCAGACCGTCAGAGTCCAAAGGGACCATATGCCTCACAGGTTCATTCAGTCCCAACCAGAACATGGTCCTGAGGATTCCCTCATCCCAGATCACTTGAAAGGTCAAGCTCCAGTAATCCTCAGTAATCCAGAGTAATCCTCCACTGAAGAAGACCCTTGGGTGAGTCACTCAAGTTTTTCTGCTGGATCCATAATGTGACCGGTTTTCTGTCACACTTATGGAAGGATGAGACGAGAATATTTTATTCACAAAGAAAACGAGAAGATGATGAATATGAAACACAAACACTTCGCTAAGAAAGGAAATTAAACTTCACAGCAGTGGGCTGGAGAAATAACATAACTTTTAAACTCACAACCATACAAACAAGAACCGACAAGAGGAAGGAGAACAAGAGGACTATATATACACATGTTAAAGACATTACAATGAAAAACTGGGAACCTTGATCAGAGGGAATTGGAACAGGTGTGTGACAAGGATGTCTGGAATTTACAAGATGAGAAATGGAGTTCGAGGGGAAAATTTCAACATACGTCTCAGAACACAGAAAGCTGACAAAAAGGGTTCAAACTGTGAAAAACTGTCTGTTCATGAAAAATGTCTATTAATGTATGCACTTAAAATGAACTAATATATATATATATATATATATATATATATATATATATATATATATATATATATATATATATATTGACTGACTGCCTAAACCACTGTCAGTCTAAAGATGTCTGCAAATCCTGATAATTCGATCCATTTCAGTCTACAGTACAAGATTCTGAACCATGGCTTGTGTTATGGACCGATGTGCAGATTACAGATGTGTTAAGAAAGTAATAGAAATTTAAATGTTTGACTTCATTCTGCAGTTTTACAATAACAAAAGTGCTCCTTACATGTCACTTACTGTAGAAAATGCAATTTAATCTACTATAGACCCTATTTAGAGCACTTTACAGAATTACTCCCACACAAATCAAAGCAAAGTGATATCAAGCAGATCGATTATGAGATGTTTTGTTGTCCTACAACAAAAATATTTGCATAAAGTTTAATGTTAATGTGTTACAGGCAAGCAATACCAATTTCTCACAAACTTACAAAATCTAAGAATAAAACAAGGACAATATATACTAGCTCAATAATGACCTTTACTTCTTTAAATAAAGTTTTCTCTAAATACAATTTGTATTTTTTTAATTAGATTCATAACTTGTATTCATTGACCTATTAAGATACCTCACTATCTGGAATGCACAGGCAAATAGCAATTGAGATGTTTGATACTTCAAACAATAATCAAGTAAATGTAAAATGTCCTACCGTGCTGGTGTTCATTTCAGGCAAGAGCAATCCACAGTTCTCTTTATCCAAACAGTACAGTAATTCATAGTTCAGAAAACAATACAATTTAGTTGTTTTCTCTTCATTATGTCTTTGCAGTTTTTTCTCTGTGCACTTGTGCGGTGCAAAGTTCTTGTTTGTCTCATTTTCAAGTTATGCAACAGAGTGACATAACACGTAGACACCAATGGAATTTGAAGCATGCAAACTGCAGATTTAATTTTGTTTTTGTATGCACAACATTGAGTGAACTCCTAGGCTTGTTCAAATTACACACCACTTGAGCAGTCAACTGCAAATGCTTCACACATTGATCTGCTAAAAATGGCGAAGCACAAAATGACAAACTGGAAAATTAACATAATAATAAATGAAAACTAATTATATTAATTACCTTGGCTCAAGTCTCTTTCGAGACAAGTGTATTAGAATGCAATTTTCATTTGCTTTACTTATTCATCTACAGTGGGATAAACAGGTAATATACAGTAGGCCTATAATACAGGTGGTTTTAAGATGGCAACATAATTGTAATGTATGCTTTCATGAATTAGTGTTAACTGTTGTTTTTCTTCCATGTGCTGTACTAACATTTAAGATCTTTTAAGCTAAATCAATTTTATATTAAACTATAACAGTTGTCAAACATAAAGACGTGTTGAAAATTATGTATTTTTAACGGTGTGCAAGAGTGTTGACTTAAGAACATTTCTATAGTGTTCCTCTCTTCAGTCAAACACTGAGCAAAACATATAAATGATGTGATCCAAAAGAGCATTTGAACAGCGGTGAAACACTTTCTTATGATGTGTTACATTCATACAATCATGCAGACAGAGAAGTAAGTTTGAAGCAGAAGAAACAGAAATAAATCTTGTGTAAATTGTCAGCTTTACGCTAAGCTAAAATGTTATTTCTAGCCATTTTACATGCACATGTTACCAGACGCGATCATATTTTTTATCAAGAAAATTCACGTTGGATCATAATTCCTTTTTTTTTCTAGTAAGACCTTTGATATTTGGGCAAAAATCTTATTCTTGATAATAATTTTTGTGTCGTTTTCCAGTAAAAATATCAAAAAATCCTTAAAACAAGATCAATTAGATTAATCTTGTTTTAGAAACAACACTGCATAAGATATTTAGGTTTTTAAGAGAATGTGTATATTTGTGTTACAAATGTATTTTTAACATGTGTATTTTGTCTTACTGTACTGGCAGAGTTTTTATAGTCAAAACAAGTGAAAGAAATCTACCAGTGCTGAAGAAGTAATCCAAAGTATTTACGTTACTGACAATGAGTAATCTAATGAAATATATTACAAATTACATTTTACAGCATGTATTCTGTAATCTGTAGTGGAATACATTTCAAAAGTAACCCTCCCAACCCTGATGAGGACCTATGCGGTCAAATGGTCATGCTTAGTCCAGATACAAATTAGAAGTGCAAATACAAGCATTGTAAGTTTGTGAGAAATTGGTATTGCTTGCCTGTAACACAAATTACATTAAACTCTATGCAAATGTTATGGTTACTGTTATGGTACTGTATCTTATTCATGTGTCTCTCTTTTTTTCTTTTTCTTTTAGTGAATACAAAATATGATTACAACAAAATAGCAAAATAGTTCATTTTCAAACAAGAAATTGACATGGAAGGCTCAACACATCAGATTAAATCCAAGACAGATGGAAAAAAGAAGATGGGGCATAATTATTTCTACAGTAAATTATATATTACAAGGAGATCAAACAGCTTTTTGCATTTTGACTTTTATTGAGACATGCGTGTCTGCAGCTGGATACTGTTGCTTTAAAGTCAAGTGTCTCTCACTAGCGCCTGTCCTGAGTTACGTGCAAAACACGCCCTTCTACTACACGCTCTCTCTCTCTCTCTCTCTCTCTCTCTCTCTCTCTCTCTCTCTCTCTCTCTCTCTCAGTGTGGGCTGACACAGCGTTATGTGTTCTTTTTATTTAATCGTGAGTGCTCTGGTGCCTATTTGTAAGTACTTGATTTTCATTATCTAAGTGTTTTTTCGTGTTTTGTGCTAATGTAATGTTAATGCGATGCGTATTCTCAGTCATTTACCGGTAGTTGTAATTATGTGAACATTATTAGGAATAAAGTATTACTTGACCAATAGTTGGTACAACTGCTTAAAGGTACTTAGTACCTGTAAAAATTATAAAATGTATAATTTTACCCAGACATTCTTTGCGAGATCTGCTTGCAACAAAAACGCAGATTTGAGTACTCTCTTTGGGTCGTAATTTACTAATACGATATCATTCTAATCTTATCTTTGAAGGGGCTTTGAGCATAGCGCTAGAGAGATGCACCGCCCGTCGGAAGGAGTTATTGTTCAAGTAATTCAAAGTTGCCAATTCATTTCATTAGCCGTGGAAATTACACGATGCGTGGTCGTGCAAATGCTTTGTGTTCAGATTGTGCTCTGACAGAAATTGTTTTTATTAAGTAAACCTCCTGAGAACACTTGGTTTAACGTTGACAAAGAAAATAAGACAGAAATGTTTACATGTTTCAAATCTCGTTATTTATCATGTAAAACAAGGATGTTACATGAGCCTGTCTGTCTGCTTTTAAAGCTGAAAATGACAGCATTTAGAGTTCAATTGACATGATACTTGTTTTAAAAAAAGTGCCTTAAATGTTACCTTGTGATTTTCAGGTCTTGGTTTATGCCTAGCTCAATTCAGGATATGAGTTACTTTTTAAAGTCCCATCCCTTGAGGTCTCCATGCTTTTAAAATCATTCCTATGCACCAGGGTAGGTTTGCACCAGCTAGGTTAGTACAGTTCACACTAAGGGCTTAGTAACTAGTTAGTTTGTAACCAAGTCTGTGCTTAATTTGGCTGCACCACCTGTTCTTAAGGCAAGGTTTAACTAGTAGGTTGGAAGCTTTCCTGTAATGCCTAGTTGCGCAATATGACGTTTACCTGTATTTATCCAATAAGCAGCCTTCAAATTTGTACACAGCCTAACTATTGGGACTCCCAGTTGAGTTAATGGCTTCAAGCAGTGAAAAGATATCTTCTATATCTAAGAGAGATAGTTCCGGTAAGTCGTTATGTGTGTCACCCCTCCACCATTTTTAATTGGCAAATGTGTCATACCTCTGAGTGAGATCTCAGCAAAAAAGTCTGCATGTGTGACACCCTCAGCCAATCTTGTTATTTTGAGTCTGCTAGTGTAGAGCCAGTTTAAGGGCTTTTTTGCTTTTCAGGTTTTTTTAAATGCATGATTTACATTAAGCATCATAGAATTGTCCATTACTGACAGGTACAACAAGGAATGGACAGTTGTAGTAATGTAAGTTACACCTCTTCACCCCACCACCCCCACCATGGAGGAAATAGGGAGAGACATGTTTTCTTGTCTAACCACAATACTAAGATGCATTAAAAAAAATTGCATACTGTCAGATTATGTACTGCATTTGATGAAGGACACACTTTTCAGCTGATAACAAAGTGTGTTCTTCAGGTGTTGCAGGTGAACACATTTACTAGCCTATTTTTGGTTAATTCAAAGACTTTTGCAAAGGTATTTAACAAAGTAACTTAGAGGCAATACATTGACTGCAGCAGTCATGACATTGTGCTAAAAAGACCAGTTTTACTGAGCATGGTTCTTATCCAGGAAATGGTGTTTGTTGACTTAGCTTACTTTATCTTTATCCATTCCCCTCATTCTAATCTTTGTTTCTTTCTGTCTTTCAAATTATTTTTTCATGACTCAAAGTACCTGTGCTTTCCATGAACTGCACATGTGAAAAACAGAGCAATAACACATACATCTTCAAGCTCTCATCACCTGGGCAAAACTGTGTAGAGAAAAACTGGAACTCACTGGTAAGCATATTTGATATATTGTTTGTACTTTTTAAAGACATAAGCTCATTGCAAACAGAAATATATCCAACTGTTAATACAGAATGTACAATGCTTAGATTTGTTCCAGAGCTTTCTGATTAGGTGAATGCTTTATGATTTTCCTTGCATATAAATTAATCTCTGATTACAGGACACTTCTATTGCTACCATTGAGAATACTGACCAAAATCGAATCCTGGCCAAAGGAGATGACTTTATATCTGCTCCTTACTGGCTCCCTAATGTTACTTACACCAGAGAGTGCATTCTCTCTAGTGGAAGGATGGTAGTTTTTTTTTCTTCTCCTATCTCAATTAGCATATCATTTGTATAATCCATATACTGTATGTCAGTTGTCTATTAAGTTTAATTTTCTTTCATAGGAAGTCTCTGAGACAAAATGCCCAAGTAAGTTCTGAAACTTGTTTTTGATTTAGGTTTTTCTGAGACTGCTTTTAGTGGGATTCAATATATGTTACTTAACTACATGTTTCTTTCATGTTTCTTTCAGCAAATTCATCTGAATGTGTCTACGTGGAACTAAGTCTTGGATGTGAAGATGCTGTATTGATTGTTTGTCATGGGAGAAAGCCATGGGGTCTCATTGCTGCAGTGTTGCTGATCATCATACTTCTTCTGATCCTATTTTTGTGGAATTACATTGTATAGAGGAAATAAAATGCACTAGTTTGTATTCCGGCGTCAATCACCTCAGAGGTTCTAATTACCACAATATATGCCCAATTGGGAATAAAGGAATTATGACTTAGAGACAGTGAAATGAAAAAACAGATTTATCTATTTAAAATATATTGGATTAAAAGGTAACAACAAAGTAGGTCAATAAAATGACAATATGTTCCAATTGTTATGAAGAATGGGTATAATTTGAGGAAAAGAAATGTACATGTAAGTGCGTAGGCCTACGCAAAATAACATACAAAATTAAGGTGTACAGTTATAACAAACATATGTGCATGAAACAAGTTACAAATGATTATAAGTCAACGATGAAGCAGGTAGGAGGTAGGTGTTGTGTACATCACAATGCAAATTCAGCAGATGGACGAAGATACAGAAGGGCACATAATGACATGAAGTTCATCAGAAGTGGCTTTTCCAGGAGCATTGACCAATA
This sequence comes from Xyrauchen texanus, assembly GCF_025860055.1. Taxonomy (NCBI): domain Eukaryota; kingdom Metazoa; phylum Chordata; class Actinopteri; order Cypriniformes; family Catostomidae; genus Xyrauchen; species Xyrauchen texanus. The sequence continues at coordinate 24,447,593 of NC_068290.1, forward strand.
AACATTTAGAGACAGTGCTCAGTGTCACTCACACAAACACTAAACACCATCATGTTAACACATGTGAGACTTAAATAACACAGTAAACATTAACTAAATTACATAAAATAGAACACAGAACACCCCAGTGTACGTAACTGATATAAAAAATATGATGAAACATAACTATTCCCATAAAATATAATGAAATGTAATGGGTCCCGCAGGGAATTGTGGGAACACCCGATTACTGTTTTTTACTGTAATTTTAACAATAATTTACTGTAAAAAGTACATGCACTTTCTTGTTCTTTTTACCATTAATTATACACGAAAATATTACTCTTTACATTTAAATAATTAAATTTTTACATCATTTTATTGTAAAAAGTACTGTATTGTCTTTTAAAATATATTTAAAAAATGTACTGTATATTTTACAGTTAATATTTGTTAATCAATTAACAATTTATTTCTGTAGCATTTTTACAGTATTTTACTGTTAAAATTACTGAAATCTTTTACAGTCATTGTTTTTCTATGTCATGTTCTCATTTTGAACTGTTATTGAAGGGGTGAAAAATTACCCTCAGTACCAGGCCCGGTTAACCTATAAGGCAACAGATTCGACTGGGTCCCACCTCTCATCACTGTACTATGGTACTGCCGCAGCAGTTTACTGTTGTTAAAGGTACTGTAATTTTGATCAACTTCATCTTATGCATGTGAAAAAGTCTAGTGATGTTTTAGTCCATGGTAATATTAATGCTGCACAATAGTACTCAAGAAATGCTTTGGTGCTGTTTGGTGCATAAAAAAAAATTACCGGGGATCATGCGCCCTATAAAATTACAGTTCCCTGTCTGTCGCTCACTTCGACGTTCTCCTTCTCTGCACAGTAGTGCAGCTTTGCCCCTGGGCGCTTCGACAGCGCTTTTAAAAGATAATGTTTTTCTATAAGAGCAATACACAGCTGGCATTGAGTGACAGGGAAAGCTGAAGGGGCGGCTGTCCCCCTCCACCTTGAAGGTATATGTTGCCGCTGTAGCGGCCCACTATGACGCGGTGGACGGTAAGTCCCTAGGAAAGCACGACCTGATTATCAGGTTTCTAAGATGCGCCTGGAGGCTGAACCCTCCCAGGCCCTTACCGCCCTTCAGAGAACCCCCTTCGAGCCTCTAGAGTCAGTAGAGCTAAGTACCCTCTCCCAGAAGATAGCACTCCTGATTGCGCTCGCTTCCATCAAGAGGGTTGGAGACCTGCAAGCGTTCTCTGTCAGTGACACTTGCCTGGAGTTCGGTCTGGCAGACACTCATGTCATCCTAAGACCATGACCTTGCTATGTGCCCATGGATCCTATGACTCCTTTTATGGACCAGGTAGTAAACCAGCAAGGAGGAGGCAGACCCAGCCTTATCATTGCTGTGTCCGGTACAGGCTTTGCGTACCTATTTGGACCACACACAGAGCTTTAGACTCTCTGAGCAGCACTTTGTTTGCTTTGGTGGACAGCACAAAGGGAACACTGTCTCCAAACAGAGGCTTGCCCACTGGATAGTCGATGCCATGGCACTGGCCTATCAGACCCAGGCCATGCCCACCCCCTTGCGGGTTCGAGCACACTCTACAAGAAGTGTGACATCCTCGTGGGCACTGGCCAATGGCACCTCTCTAGCAGACATCTGTAGAGCAGCGGGCTGGGCGACACCCAATACCTTTGCGAGATTCTACAATCTCCGGGTTGAGTTGGTTTCGTTCCGTGTTTTGTCAGGCCGAGCATGTAGAACTCAGTAACACAAGACAACTGACTGGGTGTACCACTTGTGCTAGCACCCTTCCCCTTCACTGAGGCGATCACGTGCACTGTTTCTCCCAGGAATTCCCGACCAGACCCACTATGGGTACTAATTACTCTGTACTGGAATAGGTGCTCCACAGGGTTTGCCTTCATGGATTAATCCCCCTTTATGTATTTTCCGCGGTACGGTCCCCCTACCGGTGGACCTGCGTCTCCCTTGGGCAGTCCCCTCTGTCCCCCGGTCGCTGTGATTGTAGCAACTCCTCCCTCTCAGCAGGTAGGATCTACAACAGTGCCACTTCCACATGTGGCCTAAAAATCCATTTGAGTTATTCGCCACATTTAACCTCCCCCCAGCCTGGGCAAGATGTGGTCTCCGCGGGGTCTTTTCCCCCTGAAAGAATAGGAGTCGGAAAGAACGTCTTCCCCGATGCGTGTTATAGCTAGATGGCCCTAGCCTCATCTAACACTCTATGAGGAGAAACATAGAGAAAAGGCCGTTGCTGGCATGGCCTGCTCCCTGCTTGCCACGTCACTTGTTCCCACCCCCCAAGGGAGTCCTTGGTCGGATGCCAGGAACCTAATAAAAACAATATGATGTCTTAGTAGGGTGTCAGAGAGGGTTACGTGCAGTCTGATGCTCATGCACCTTTGGCACGCTACAGCTTTCTGCACCAGCATCAGCAGATCATGTAACACGGTAAGTGTAGGCGCCGCTATTGAATAGGGACCCCTTGTGTCACTACAATCGACACAATGTCGAGTGAGTGACAGAAGGGAAACTTCTATGTTTCTAGTGTAACCCCTGTTCCCTGATGGAGGGAACGAGATGTTGTGTCCCTCTTGCCACAACACTGTACCAAGCCTCTGTAATGGCCGAACCTTGTTCTCGGCTCCTCAGTGCAGAACCTGACTAAACAGAGGCACTTCCCGCCTTTTATACCCGTATGTCCGGAGGCGGGACATGCAAATTCTGTTCGCCAATTTGGCATTTGCCTTTTTCATATTCAGAGGTATCCGAGGCTCCCAAAAGAAGCCCCTTGTGTCACTACAATGGACACAACGTCTCATTCCCTCCATCAGGGAACGGGGTTACACTAGTAACCTAGACGTTTTTTGTGCTCTCAAACTATTTTGCTCATATTTTAATTTTTTTTTACATACGCAGTATTTTTCTTTGCCACTGTTTCCAAGTTCTGCGCTTGGTTTTCCAAAACTTGTGAGTAGAGTTTCATATAAATCAGGGGCCGCTTTGCATCCCTATTGGTATTCTAGTTCTTGATAGACAGCTCCTCCTCTAGCCAATCATTCGAAGAGGGAAGGTGATGTTACTCCAATGCAACTCTGATGGCCACTGGTCAATATGATATTACATTACAGAAAAAAATATTTGAACATGCCCAGACCAAGGATCATTTAGCCGCAGCAAATATTCTTGATAAGGCGAAAAGAGACACCTTAGTACAGGCTCACAGTAGGCAACATTTTGAAAGAGATGGGCGCTATAAATTATCTTAAAAACATCTAACAAAAACCGAATGGAGCTGAGAGAGTCTACAGAGAGTTTAGATGTCCAGCTATGCACAGTCGGATATTAGACACTAGGTGGCTGAATATTTAGAACAGTAGAAGCAGTGTGGAATAACTACCAAGCACTTTACAAGCATTATAAAACAGTAACAGAGTATCCCTCAAGCAATGGCATTACGAAGCAAACATACCGTGGACTTACTTTGTGCATATCTTCCCATGCATTTGTAAACAACCTAGGCATCATGTGAGATGAATTGCAAAAATATTTAAACTGTCACTCAAACTTTTTAAAAAGAGAAAGTACCATCATTTCTGCACACAAGGCAATTTGTAGGGAAATACACTGAACTCAGCCAGAGGGGAATTGAGTAACTCTTTATATGACGTCACACTGAATGGAGGAAAACCCAGCGACAAAACACTTAACGAGAGGCAGAACATGGAGGACCATATGTTATCTCAAAGGGGGCTGGATAAAACTGTATTGTAGGTGAAAGTTGAAGGTGCATTACGCACAGTACTGGCCCGAGAACACTAGTGTATGGGGAGACTGAAGTTGAATCAATGTGTCAACTCTTTGACATTGACAGCCCGTGCACAGTCATTCAGTCCTACAGATAGTACAGAGACTCAGATGGAAAAGACATCCCTGATAAACTGAAGGAGCTATTTGTTGCTGTCAATAGCATTCTTATATCAAGTGCTGAATGTGAGTATGGATTTTCCCGAATGAACTTGATTTGCACCACAAACTGTGCCTCTCTGCACACATCCATCATATCATATTTTCTCTATCTGGCCCCCATGGCCAAATTCAATCCAGTCCCTTACGTGAGGTCGTGGGTGGCCAAAGGACATAGAACTGCCATAGACACACGCAGTAAAGCCTGAAAGAGGGAGGAGGAGGAGAATCGGGAGAATCATGCAGCCAGAGCTAGGGAATGCTGTAGAAGGCCCATCCACATTCGTTTCCCCAGTAAGACCCCCAGGAAAAAAGTGGATATATATAATGCTTATTCAAAATAACTACTTGTAACTACTTTAGAAAAGGGAGCATAATTTCCTGTTAATTCCAATCACATTTGGCATTGCATAAGATTTTCTATAAACTAAATAATCTCCATTGTGATTGGATCAGTCAATGCACCACACCTAAGAAAACCAATGTGTTTTAAAGGGGCCTTTAGCCCCTGTTACAGGGAGCTTTTTGCCCAAAATACTATCCTTTCACTTATTGGACAGTTTTTAAAAAACATTTAATTTTAACGACCTTAAATGATAAATAAGTATTTGTTGCTGTTTAGTGTTTTGGAGAAAATAAAATCAAAGGAGTCCTTTACCCCATGGAAGCTTTATCCCATTGTAATATCACTGAAAATACATTTATTTTCATGATCATTAAAAACATATTAGTCAATATATTAATAATTCAAATAATTAATATTTTCTAACATAATATAAATATTCAGGGTTTGATACAAGTTAAGCTAAGTCAACAGCATTTGTGGCATAATATATAAAAAAAGCAAAAATCAGTGAGGCACTTACAATGGAAGTGAAAGGGGCCAATTTTGGAGGGTTTAAAGGCAGAAATGTGAACCTAAAATGTTCAGATAGTGAGACAAAAAGACCCAAGAGCAGAGGAACAGTTCAAAGGATGCGTGTGTGCCATGGCTGCGCAATGGGAAAATCTGTGAATAGTGTGTTCGTAGGCAAGTGTGTGCATTGTGTGTGGAAGTCAGGAGCAGATAAGTAGGAATCCTCCATTGAAGCATAGTGAGGTGCAGAAAACAACGCCCAGCAGACTGGAAGGCATTCACTCTCCCGGCACGTGGGCAGAGAGGAGGAGTCCCCTGTCGAAGACACAGAAAACAAGTGTACAGCAAACTGGAAGGTAACCACACTCCTGACATGCAGGCATAGACGAGAGTGAATAGAGAGTGAATTAGTGGAGAACCAGGTGCTGCTAGCATGCTAATTAGTGGCATGATCAGCGTTCCACTGGGAACAATCAATGGTCCCATGGAAACACTGATCAGGCATGCCGGCAGTGCCTGCGACACATGATGGAGAGAAAATAACAAACACACAGAATAATCTGACAAACTCACCGGAGCCATGAGAGTAACATCTCTTCTCGGGTCCATAACCCTCACAGTCAACAAGGTACTGGAACCTGACCGTGTACGCTGGAGAACCCTAAACAAGATGCGGGGTGGTGGGACGGGTGTGGTGGGATGTAAATCAGAATGTAAAACAGGCAACAGTTTTTTGGAGATGTGAAAAAACAGGGTGAATGCACTTGAGGTGAGGAGGTAGTTTAAGATGGACAATCACTGGACTAATGACCTTGGTGATGGGCAAGGGCCCGATAAACTTGGTACCCAACTTACTTGTGGGGAGTCAGAGCAGAATGTCCTTAGAGGACAACCAAACATTCTGCCCGCACGCTGTGGGCTTTGACCATTGCCGGTCCATCCAACCTCTTAACACGAGTGCCAGTCCTATTTCTGGTAGCTTTCCAGGTGCGTCAGCACCTCCAAATAAAGGCGTGGGTGGAGGGGACCGGAATATCTGGTCCTTGTGCGGGGAACAGAGGGGGCTGATAACCTAGGCTCTACTGGAAGGGTGATAACCCCGTAGACAACGACTGCAAGGAGTAAATGATCACTCCAAGAAGACGGATTATGGGAGGCCATACAGTGCAGGGTTTGTTCCAGTTCCTGATTCGCTTACTCCACTTGCCCATTTGTCTGGGGGTGGAACCCAGAGGACAAACTCACTGTAGCCCCCAGCTGTCGACAGAATTCTGCCCAAAAACGTGACACAAATTGGGGGTCTCTGTCAGAAACCACATCGACTGGGAGGCCATGAATGCAGAAGACGTGGTTTATGAATGCTACCGCTGTCTCCCTCGCTGTGGGTAATTTGGGGAGGGGAATAAAATGAGCCACCATCGATAACTGGTCCACTACAGTCAAAATGACTGTGCTGCCATGGGAGGGGGAGACCAGTTACAAAATCCATGGCTATGTGTGACCAGGGTCTCGAAGGAACAGACAGCAGTTGAAGGTGCCCTGTCGGGGGGGGTTACAGGAAGTCTTATTAGTCACCCAAATGGGGCAATCGGATATGAACTGTACATCTTGCGCAAGCGATGGCCACAAGAATCGTTGTCAAATGAGCATCTGAGTGCGAGTTGCCCCTGGATGATAAGCGACATTGGATTAGTGACCCCATTGTAGGACATGTGTCCGAACTGATCATGGATATAATAACTGACCCGCTGTGCATGAGGTGGGGGGGGAGCGGTGTATCTTAGCACAGCACGGACTTTAGCCTCCACCTCCCAGGATACCATGCCCACCACTTGAGTGGTGGGTAGTATGATATCCAGTGGAACAGTGGAGGTCTGGACTTCAAAACATCGAGATAAAGAGTCCGGCTTGACGTTCTTAGATCCCGGGCAATACGAAAGGACAAAATTAAAACGGGTGAAAAATAATGCCCAGCGAGCCTGTCTAGAGTTGAGGCACTTGGTGCTACAGATGTATTCTAGGTTCTTATGATCAGTCCAGACCACGAAATTTACCTCTAACCAATGACGGCACTCGCCCAAGGCCAACCGGACAGCCAACAATTCTCAGTTATCAACGTTGTAGTTCCGTTCTACTGGTGTTAAGCAGTGCAAAAAAAAAAGCACATGGGTGCATCTTTCTGTCTCAGGAAGAGCACTGCGATAGGACCACTCCAACACCAACCTCAGATGAATCCACCACCACCACGAACTGACTTGCAGGGTTAGGAGTTACAAGGAAAGTAGAAAACCACTCCTTTTATTTAGAAAATGTAGCCTCAGCCCACAGGGACCAGCAGAGGTGTTGCAAGTTGGCCGTAATTCCTAATGAATCTTTGATAAAAATTTGCGAACCTTAGAAACCTCTGCAATGCCTTTAGAGAATCTGGGGTTGGCCAATCGGATATGGCTCTGACCTTAGCAGGGTCCATACACACTCCCTCAGACAAAACGATGAACCCCAGGAACAGAACCGACTGTGCATGAAAAGCACACTTTTCTGACTTGACGAACAGCTGATTCTCTAGCAGTCGCTGAAGCACATGCCTGATGTGCTGAACATGGTCCTGGATATTCTGTGAGAAGATCAGAATAATATCAAGATAGACAAACACAAAACGATCAACCATGTCTCTAAGAATGTCATTTACAAGCCCCTGGAAGACGGCAGGGACATTGACCAATTCGAGTGCCCCCTACAGGCGTTAAAAGCCATCTTCCACTCATCCCACTTCCTAATCTGGACAAGATTATAAGCATTGTATAAATTCAACTTCATAAAGATGGACACTCCCTGCATGAGTATAAAAGCTGAGGACATCAATGGCAAAGAATATAGATTCTTCACTATGAAGTCATGCAGCACCCAATATTCTATACAGGGTCTAAGTGAGCCATCTTTCTTCTCCACTAAGAAGAACTCCGCCCCTGCCAGCGACGATGAAGAGTGGATGAGACAGGCTGCCAGAGAATAATTGATATACCTGTTCATGGCATCCCTTTCTTGAGCAGAGAGTGAATACAGCCGTCCTGGAGGAGGCGAGGTGCCAGGAAGCAATTAAATCTCTCAATCGTACTGGCGATGAGGAGGAAGGGTCACGGTGTGGGACCGACTGAACATCGCCCTCAAGTCAAGGAACGTCAATGTTACCTGCCAATTCATCCTGCAATGAAACACAAGACTGGACAGGAGAGACAGCAAAATTAAGACAAACATTAAGGACTCCAAGCAAGAAGAGTGTTGGTTGACCAGTCTATTTGTGGGTTGTGCGTTATCAACCAAGGATGCCCCAACACTAATGGTGCCAATGGAGATTGGATCAGTTAAACGGACAACTCCTCCATATGATTTCCAGAGACAAAGGTGACTGGCTTGGTGGACTGGGTGATGACGGAATGGGGCATGCCACTGAGGCCCTTTGTCCAAAGGTGTTTTTGTCCAAAGGGTACTGGTGTTGTACTCACCAGTACCCTTCCTACTAACAAGCAACCTCCACCACCCCACCACCACCAGTTGAGTCCCGTACTTCACGGGGGTAGGCTCCTTGCCCCTGCCTTCTATCTCCGGCAAGATATGACGGTTCCGAGTGCTAAAACTTCAGACCGCCAGACGACATCTACGCCAAAGAGAGACATTACTTTTCTGTTTTATATTCATCAAATAAATGTCATCTTCAATTTCACTCAAGTCTGCGAGTCTTCCTGATAGAAATAATATTCTATCTCTGCCCAGATGTAACATCATGGTTGAGGGGCGTTCTGTTGAGCGCATCATCCAATATGGGTTGCGAGTTCAATCCTTTGGAATTTCACACAGTTGTAAAGTGAACAAGGCTTCTTGGGATTTGTAGTCTGTTTTGTACTCCCTTTGTTTGATTTTGACATGGTTTTTATCAGTAAGATTTATGACTTTGTGTTTGTGGTCCTTAGTCAGCCTTTACGACTGTGTTAAGCCTACATTTGTCTTATATCTGAATACATGAGGCCCAATACATCCCAGTAAAGCTCCCTGCAGAGAGAGTGGAGAGCGAAGAGTAGACTGTCAGCAGTGAGAGCGAGACAAAGAGACCCAAGAGCAGAGGAGCAGTTCAAAGGATTTATAAACAATAAATATTCACTTCCACTGTGCTGGCATAACTGAGGATCCCAGCACCGACTGCAGTTTTAGGGAGGATTGTGTATACGTGGCCGCGTAATGGAAAATCGTTCGTTCATTGGCGAGTGTGGTATTGTGGAAGTCAGAAGCAGATTCGTAGGAATCCTCTGTTGAAGCGTAGTAAGGTGCCGAGAACAACGCCCAGCAGACTGGAAGGCAGTCACTCTCCCTACACTTGGGCAGAGATGAGGAGTCCTCCATTGAAGACTTGTGAGCACAGAAAACAAGCGTACAGCAACCTGGAAGGCAACCACACTCCTGACACACAGGCAGAGATGGGCAAACAGATAAACAAGACAGAACCAACTAGGCAGAGAGAGTGAGGTAAGTTACTTCACATCAAACAACAAACTGGCAAAGATACTGAGAACACGAAGGGTTTAGGTAGGGAGTGAATCAGTGGAGAACCAGGTGCTGCTAGCAAGCTAATTAGTGGTATAATCAGCGTTCCCCTGGGAATAATCAATGTTCCCATGGAAACACTGATCACGCATGCCAGCAACACCTGCGAGACATGAGGGAGAGAAAATAACAAAACACACAGGACAAACTCACCGGAGCCGTGACAATAATTTTATAAAAACACTTACATTAATACTTCTGTTAAAATGTGTATATCATTTGAGCTGTAATGTTGTTTAAATTGTCATTTAAGGTCAATTTAGGGTTTACAGCATTATGTCGTCATGGAAACCAAGTTGTGAAATTTAATAGAACTTAACACAGAAAAGGTTAGTGATTATATCACACATTGTTTATGTTTTATGGCTATATTTTGAAACAGTGAGTATTTTAAAGATTACAGATTGGCCCCATTCACTTCCATTGGTGCCTCACTGTAACCCTTCTAAAAAACCGTCACTTTTTAAGAAGAAGAGGGACAGGAGCCTGGATAGCTCAGTGGTAAAGACGCTGGCTACCACCCCTTGAATTCACTAGTTCGCAGGGTGTGCTGATTGACTCCAGCCAGGTCTCCTAAGCTACCAAATTGGTCCGGTTGCTAGGGAGGATAGAGTCACATGGGGTAACCTCCTCGTGGTCGCTATAATGTGTGGTTCTCGCTCTCGGTGGGGCACATGGTGGGTTGTGCGTGGATGCCACAGAGAATAGTGTGGGCCTCCACACATGCTACATCTCCGCGGTAATGCGCTCAACAAGCCACATGATAAGATGCACGGATTGACGGTCTCAGACGCAGATGCAACTGAGATTCGTCCTCTGCCACATGGATTGAGGCAAGTCACTACGCCACTACGAGGACTTAGAGCACATAGGGAATTGGGAATTCCAAATTGGGGAGAAAAGGGGAGAAAAAAAAATACAAATAAAAAAAGAGTGTATCATTATAGTATGTAGCACAATTTTTTTCCAGGGTATTAAGTGTTATTTCCTAATTGTTTATGCCTCAAAAGTATAGAAAATGTTTATTATTCCCAACAACCTTTCCTTTTGTGACCAGGACAGTGATATTTTGAAATGTACCTATTTACAATGTGAAAACGGGCGAATTCGTTCACATAACAGCTTTTCCCTTTGCCTCAGACAGCTTAGGGAATAAGTCTTGAAGATACTTGAAGGCTGCCAACTCCTTATCTAGAGCTCTGACAAATAGTTTCATAAGGCCCAATTTGAAGTGCAGTGGTGGCATCAGCAACTTCTGGGGGTCCACCCGTGGCTCCCACTTGAAGTTGTTCCTCCCCACAGAGATCGGTCCGCTGTGGCCAGTTCCAATGGTGGCAGTGCACCTTGGTGTCTCTGCTGTCCCAAAAGGTGTCCCAAAAAACAGTTTAAAATGAAAAACTTTTACAATTTTTAAAATTAACTAATTTTATAACATAAAATTCAGAGCAACAATTGTCCATCTTACCTTCCAGAGTTTTTTTTGAAGTGCTCGCAGGTTTGTCTTGATCCCCGACAGGCATGCCGAAATATGACTTGTAGGTCTCAAACATCTTGGCAGATGCTTCCACTGAGTACTTTTTCGCTCTTGTCTTCATAAATTGCCTGCAGACATAGCAAAATGCATCTGCCGGATGCTTGCAGCCTCTTGATGCCATCTCAGAAAAATGCAGATATGTATCCACTTAGGCAGAACTAAACTCAACTGGTGGGCTTAAGGCCCCTGTATTTATACTACTATTTATATTACTGAAAGTTACTCCAAGTTTACTCAGCACTGAATCTATCTAGAATGTTCTGGAAAATAGGTACATTTCAAAATATCACTGTCCTGGTCACAAAAGCAAAGTTTGTGGGGAATAATAGCCATTTTCTATACTTTTGAGGCATAACCTATTAGGAAATTACGAAAATAACACGCCCAGGAACCAAAAAAATATAAACAATGTATGTGTATTGTTACACACTGTCATCAAAGAGAATATTTAATAGCACTGTTGGTTGCAGAAAACAGCTACAAACTGTACTGTTGGATCCCCACTGTGAAACAAGCATGTGACCATTAGAACTTATTTTTTTGGTAACTAATATTTATAGAATGAATGCATTTTGTTCTGTTTTTTTTTTTATTAAACATTTATCTTAAAAGCAAGTGTCGTTTAAATAATACCTGTGTATTAATTATTGTATAAGTTTTTGTTTTGGTGAATTATCTTCTCCATAGATTGGCCTATTGCTTCCAATCTTGGCATAATCATTTTGGCTTTCATCATCTGCTGGTCAAATAAGTATTTAGTACAGTGTTAATGTTTTTTTGTTTGTTTGTTTGTTTTTTGCAGATATAAAATAATTGTTTATTAAAATTAATTAATCAAGAAAAGATAACCTTGTTTTATTTTCTAGCTCTGCAAAGTAAACTCCTGCCATAGGAGCCTCTGCTGCTGCTGCTGAAAAACCAACCCGATTCAGTCACATCAGTTATTACTCTAAGGATCAAAGGCATCTGTGGTTGCATACAATAAAAAATTTAATAATTATAATTAAATAAGTGTGAAAAAAAACACATTATGTGGAGTCATGTGAATGTACCACCATTATTATATTATTATATTAAATTATATTATATTATATTATAATATAGTATACATTATGGCACAACATACATACTGTATTTAAATTAAATGTAGCCTATATAGTGGCACATTTTGGTATTATTTTATATACATACATTATATTTAAAAATTTAGATTATGTAGGCTCAGACTTCTAAGCAAGTGTATGTATGTGGTATGATTAGAGGACATTTTACCTCATTAAGGAAGTGTCACTTCTTCACATGATCATGGTTTTATCACTAGAGGTCAGAGTCTGCACAGTTTTGGAATAACTGCATACGCTTGCTTATCTGTCATTTTGTACGGTCTTCACTCATTGCGGCACTAGGTATTGTTAGCATTTTGTGTTTTTATGGGTTGTTTCTGTACTTCTTATTTACTCTTAGTGTTTTAGATTAGCCTACTGACATTCTGTCAGTACATTTAGAAAATTCACTCTTAATTTGATCTAATTCGCTCCTAATATATGTATGATCGTGTCACAGCAGGTACAAACTGTAGTCCTAATGCAATGTCAACACATGGATTTGTGTTCTTGTGTATTGACCTGAAACATTTTCAAGATGCTAGCATACATTTCTTAATCCACCACCGTTCCACCGCATTTCGAACCATCACCAAGCAAAACAAAAAAGCATTTAAGGTTCGTTTATCGTTTAGTTACAACCAAACAGCCCATATTAAGAAAGAATCAGCATTGTTAACATGAAATGAGAACTATCACTTACCAGTGAGAAACAGCATTAGAGTAAATAAATGCCACCTTTTTAAATTTGTGAAATGATGGGGTCGAAATTAACTCAAATTAATCCAGAGAGTTAGGCAAGAATCATTTGTGTTATTGTTGTATTCCCTTTGAGTTTAGGCTATTTAATCAAACGCGTTGCTACAACAGGGTAAATGATATCATCCAGGGGGAAAAGCTCATCGATAAACAGATTGAGTCACTCAGTATCTCTATTGTAGATATAATACCTTGCCAAACCTAGAGCCTATTGAACATCAGGTAAGTAACACGATAAGTAAGTAACATGGTTAAACACCAAGTAAGTTAAGCAGGACATTATGTAAGCAAAATTATGATATTTACAAATTATTCTAAACTTTTCAAGCCAAAATAAAAAGCTGGGAAAAAATTGAAAAGTCAATTCTTTGGATGAGAAAATTCCATTTATTATTTTTTGTTGTTGTTTATTGATAAAGAAAATACTGTTCACAAGAAATAGAAATGAGTGGAGGTGGCATAGTGGACTAAAGCACATAAAAAAACAATTTTTTTATTTAAAATTTTGTTTATTTTTTTATTTTAAATTTTTTTAATCAGAAGGTTGCTGGTTCGATCCCCACAAGCCACCACCATTGTGTCCTTGAGCAAGGCGCTTAACTCCAGGTTGCTCTGGTGGGATTGTCCCTGTAATAAGTGCACTGTGAGTAGCTTTGGATAAAAGTGTCTGCCAAATCCATAAATGTAAATGTTTCATCTACATTAGGTGTTTGGATGGAGTACACTCAGTATGGCAGAGATGCTGGAATTTGGTGCTTTATGCCCTGAAAATCTGTAAAAATTGCATCAGTTCAAGGTATAAATGTTCTACAGTTGTATGTTGATCATGAGTTTGCAAGTTTTATTTGAGCAGGCTACATTTCTATCCACCTACCTCATAACCATGATTATGTTTGTTTTCACTTTCTTTTACTCTAGGTCAAGATTATAAAAGAAAGATGTTGAAAATCTATTGAGTAACTTTTTAAGGTGAGTCGTTCTGCTTTGTGTTAATCATAAAGATCATGCAGCCTCATAAGATATCGCATTATACTTTTATATAATTGTGGGTAACATATTTACTGCCTGCATACACAAATACATTTGTTCCTTCTTAAAAGTTTCTTTGTTGAAAAGTCCTGCCAAGAAAGTACACTGGCGGCCAAAGGTTTATAATAATGTACATATTTTGCTGTTTTGGAAGGAAATTGGTAGTTTATTTCACCATAGTGGCATTCAGCTGATCACAAAGCATAGTCAAGGCATTACTGATGTAAAAAAAAACAGCACCATCACTATTTGAAAAAAAGAATTTTTTTATCAAATCTAGACAGATTTCAGCAGCCATTACACCAACACCTTATCCTGGAATAATCATGCTGAATTGCTAATTTGGTACTAGAAAATCACTTGCTAATATATCAAACACAGTTGAAAGCTATTTAGTTCATTAAATGAAGCTTAACACGGGCTTTGTGTTTGTTTATGAGTTGCCACTATGCAATAGACTGGCATGTCTTAGGGTCAATATTAGGTCAAAAATGGCAAAAAAAGAAACTAATCTCTTTCTCTAGAAACTTTCTCTTGAAAGTCATCAGTTAATCATTGTTTTGAGGAATGAAGGCTATACAATGCTTGAAATTGCCAAAAAAAAAAAAAAAAAACGAAGACACTGCAGTCTTCAAAGACAAAGGACAAGGACAGAAAGAGATGTGGAAGGCCAGATGTAAAACTAAACAAGAGCATAAGTACATCAGAGTCTCTAGTTTGAGATATAGATGCCTCACATGTCCTCAGCTGACAGCTTCATTGAATTCTACCCACTCAACACCAGTTTCATGTACAACAGTAAAGAGGAGACATGGGTGCAGGTCTTATGGGAAGAATTGCAAAGAAAAAGCCACTTTTGATACAGAAAATCAAAAAGTAAAGGTTAGAGTGGGCAATGAGACACAGACATTGGACAACAGATAATTGGAAAAGAGTGTTAAGGATCTTAACCCCATTGAGCTTTTGTGGGATCAGCTAGACTGTAAGGTGCATGAGAAGTGTCTGACAAGACAGCCACATCTATGGCAAGTGCTACAGGAAGTGTGGGGTGAAATGTCACCTGAGTATCTGGACAAACTGACAGCTAGAATGCCAAGGATCTGCAAAGCTGTCATTGATGCAAGTGGAGGATTTTTTGATGAGAACTCTTTGAAGACAATTAAGAAGGTCTGAAAAACATTTTCCAGTTGCAATAGTACATTATCACGTTATTAATGTCCTGACTATACATTGTGATCAGTTGAATGCCACTTTGGTGAATAAAAGTACCAATTTCTTTCCATAAGAGCAATATCTGTCGCTGACCGAATAATAAGTGGCCAAAACAATGAAGTCTAAAAGGAGCACAAAGAGAAAACATCACTTGAGACTTGAGTATTTGCCACCAACTCTTAACTTGTACATCAAGAACGTCTACAGGACTGTAGTTCTACATTACAGTTCTACAGAACTTGCTCATTTATAGCTTTACACATAGACAATAACTTTATATTCACATTATGTGTTGTGAATTGAACTATTTGTTCAGCATAAATAATTGTCTGTTTCTCTGCCAATATGTAGCCTAAATATACATTTCTCCTGTAGTAAATTTCTGTGTTTTTTAATTACATTGTAATGCATCTTATTTTAGTAGTCTAACAAGTAGTTTGGATATGTGTATATCTATGAATATATACTATTATATACTAGCAGTCAAAATGTTGGACACACACACACACATTCTTTATTAGCTTATATTATTTTCTACTTTATAAAAATAGGTAAGTCATCACAACGTCAATTTATGAAATAGGCTAACACAAATGTAATATGGGAATTATGTATAAGGAGCAAAAGATGTTAAATAAATCAAAACCATCTTATTTTATTATTAGTTTGCTTATTTCTTATTTTTTCTCTTATTCTTCAAAGTAGCCTCCCTTGCCTCAATTGCATCTCTGCATGCTCTTGGTATTCTCTCCAACAACCTTATGAGGTGTAAACACGAGATGCTTTTTAAACTGTATTAAATTAGTTCCCAAATATGCTGAGCACTTGCTGGCTGGCTGGTTTTCCCTCATTTATTTGATTAGTATTACAATTATAAATTATGGTAAGCATTTGAGCACAAGCCTTTAGGTTAAAAGGTTTCTATAAATTCAAGTGTCCAAACTTTTTACAGGTAGTGTGTATGTTCATATTTTATGCCCTCACATTAAGGTAAACATATCTCTTTTTCAGATTATTTCTGCAACCCAGGACTGTCAAAATAAATTAAAACACAAGTGAATATCAGTTATATTTGAAAATATCAAATTATGGGTGCATACAATTCTCTTTTAATAAAAGAAAAATGCTTAGAAATGTGTGTCTGTCACTATCATTCTGTATACACTTACCAACTGAATTTAAAAAGAATCTTTACCACCTCTTTATTATCAGGAATAATTAGTGTGTTGGGTATCAGGGGAGATGGCAGTCCAGGCTTGTTTGTTAAATGAGTCCACAGAGATGAAAAATGAACTGAGCTAAATTGAACAGGTCTTGCTGTTTATGTATGTAGAGACATAATGTTTCTGTCGCTGACATCACTAATTATTTTTATTCTACACTGTAAAAGGGGTTTGTTACTTAAAGGTACTATTTCTACTTGATCTGACCGTTAAATAGTACTTCCGTTGATGGAACCTAATGTGTTCCGGTTGATTTAGTTATCTGAAATAATAATTTTGACTTGAATAGAACCAGGTTCTACATGAAGCACATTTTTAGGTTGCCTGACAATACAGTTCTACCAAAATGATAAACATAAAATGCTTTATAAAATATAAAATGTTGTACTGTATTAGTACAGAAGTAATTATAATAAAAAGAAAAAGTCTTATTTGACACTTTTAAGAAAATAAAACTGATTCACTAAATGTGCCATCTGGCTTGCTTTGGTTACCACGAGTATCATATATGACTAGTTACTTATCATGCAGGAAAAGACATCTTAATGTAGACAGAGCATGTAAGTTGCAGAAATGCATCAGCTATGATAATGTACCTATCGTTCACTTCATTAATGTGGCTGTTATTCTGTTAAACCACCCTCGCTTTATAATTTCCCCTATAGGTGAAAGCCTTAAGCAAGTGTTTATGTTTAATGGAACATGAACTACTTTTTCCCTATTAATTTGCATTCAGATTTGACTTTTTATATTTGTCCAGTCAGCTGAATGTCAGATTACATTTTGCTTAGTTAACCCAATTGTGAACTATTGTACAGACTAAATGTTTCTTATTGGACATAACAAGTCACCCAGGGACCTGATAAAGTTACTGCTCATTCACATAGAAATGAGCTAATCGTTGTTATAGTGTTGTAACATATGACTTTAGTACATAAACTCATTAACCTCAAATATACAATTGCAATAACATTTACTTAACAAGCTCTAAAGCACCTTCCAGTCCTCCATTTTTTAAATAATACGAGGAATCTTTATGATTAAGTCTACATTTCTCTGAATCTATTTAAAGAAATATTCTGGGTGCAAACAATTTAACAGCATTAAGCTCAGTTAACAACATTTATGACAAAATGTTGATTTCCCCCAAAAAATAAAGTTACGTATGCTGTACATTCCAATATGATATATACATATATGTACTAGACTCCCAAACATTTCGCAAATAGAATAGAACAGAAGAACAGAGAGCCCTTCAGCAGATGGTATGGCCTCCACATATCCCCCCAATGAAAATCGACCCAGTCAGGGATTACATGAAGAGACAGAAGTAATTGAGACAGCCTAAATAGTTAGAAGAACTGAGGCCAATTCTCCAAGAAGCTTGGAACATCCTATCTGCCAACAACCAAGAAAAACCAGGTGTCCAAGTGTACCTGGGATAATTGGTGTTGTTTTGAAGGCAGACGTGTCATTACAAATATTGATTTAGCTTTTTTATGTTTAATAGACTTTGTATGAAGTAAATTGATAAATGAAAACTGTTAATGGCATAATTGTTTAAGACATCCTCACTATATAATATTTTCACAAGTGCCTAAACCTTTTGCACAGTACTGTAACTGCATGTGTATATATATATGTGTGTGTGTGTGTGTGTGTGTGTGTGTGTGTGTGTATATATATATATATATATATATATATATATATATATATATATATATATATATATATATATATATAGTAAATGGTCTGCACTCATATAAGCTTTTTTTTTTTACCTTAGAGGTTACCAAAGCGCTTTACACTGTGTCCCAATCACCCATTCACACAGTCATACACTAATGGCAGCAGAGCTGCCATGCCATGTGCAAGCCTGCCATTGGGAGTAACTTGGGGTTCAGTGACTTGCCCAAGGACACTTCGGCATTTGGAGTCGTTATATATATTTATATTACACCAGTTCTTTCTGGAGGAATGGGCCAAAATTCCAGCAACTTCTTGCAAGAATCTTGTAGAAGGCTACCCAAAATATTTGACTCAAGTTAAACAATTTAAAGGCAATGCTACCAAATACTAACAAAGTGTATTTAAACATCTGACCCACTAATGTGATGAAAGTAATAAAAGCTTAAATAAATTATTCGCTCTATTATTATTATGACATTTCACATTCTTTAAATGCCGTAGTGATCCTAACTGACCTAAGACAGGGAATGCTTTCTATGAAGAAATGTCAGGAATTGTGGAAAAACTGAGTTTAATTATCAGTTGATATCAGTTGAAGGTGTATGTAAACTTCGTCAACTGTAAATAAAGTGTATATATACAATATTACAATATCTTTGCCATAACAAAATACCCTGTAATTCGTGTATTGAATATAATTTTACACAGATAATGTCAGTAATCGATTTTATTACACTAAAATCATGTTAACATGTATGGCCTATGTATTTTAACGTTCATATACTGGCACCATTTTGCATTATTTTTTATTATAGTAAGTGCATTACTTTGACCACTTTATATATATAAACATATTGTAACCCGGACACACACACACAAGATGAGACAGTCACAATGTAAGTCAACAAACTGCTTTTATTGCAACAATAAAAGCAGGCAACAGTACAAACGGGCAAATCTAGTGAAGAGTTGTCGAGGGAAGCGTAGGGTCAAAAGCCGGGGAATCAAAGACAGTAAAGGGGGGCAAATCTGGGAGAGTAGTCGAGGGGAGCGAGGGTCAAAGCCGGGGTAAACAGGATCGAGAGGCGGGTAAACTTACAAAGGGAGTAGACAGGGGTACTAGGGGAACGAGGAGCTGGCAAGCTAAGAGGAAAACAAGAGGAGTATCAGAACTAGACGAGACTAGCGGGGGGCAAGGACACGGGAAACTAAATACAATAACCAACACTGGAGAAACGAATGCGTGTGGAATATATAGTGACGAGTGCAGGTGTAAACAATGACGTGGTGATTGGGACGAGTGCAGGTGGTCATAATGTTCTGGATGAGAGCGGGAAGCGAGCGAATACGCTCGCGGAGTGCATGTGTGCCCGGGGAGATTGTCTACGAGCATGTGAGCTCGTAGGAGCAAAAACGAGCGTGCAAGCTCGAACGAGCAAAACGGGCGTGGAAGCCCGAGGGACGAAAAAGAGCGTACAAGCTCAAGGGGGCGGAGCGAGGGAGCGGGGTTCATGACACATATATATACACACTACCGGTCAAAAGGTTTGAAACACTTGACTGAAATGTTTCTCATGATCTAAAATAATGTTTTGATTTGAAGGCGTATGCTTAAATATTTGAAATGCCTTTTGTTGACAAAAATATAATTGTGCCACCATATGAATTTATTTCATTATAAAAGTAAAATCTTTATTTAAAAAAAGTGTAAATGTAAATGAGGGATAAGTCAAAATGATGTCACAATAATTTGTCTTATTTCTACTAGAGTTTTCAGAGTATCAAAGTGATTTTCTGTAACAGTAATACAAATAAGTAATTTAATCAATAATAAACAAAGTGCAATTTGGATTTTACTGAAGCATTTAAGGCAGCAGTAAATATTTTGACAGAATCTTGAACTAAACATTTGAGTATGTCCAGTATTTACATGTACCATGTTTTAATATTATTCAGGATTTTTACACTATGCAAACCAATGATATTTAAATGGAACTGTTTTTCTTGTAATCAAATATGTCTGGACTGTCCACATGTGTTACACCTGAGGGTTTCGGATAACCCATTACAGATACAAAAGCAGCCACTGATAACTAGATATTGTTATGAAGTGAGGAAAAGG
Source organism: Xyrauchen texanus (assembly GCF_025860055.1). Taxonomy (NCBI): domain Eukaryota; kingdom Metazoa; phylum Chordata; class Actinopteri; order Cypriniformes; family Catostomidae; genus Xyrauchen; species Xyrauchen texanus. Next base: position 24,467,708 of record NC_068290.1, read on the forward strand.
CAGACGGGAAGTGCAGATCCAATTGCGGTACTTCATTTACAAACAATAATAATCAGACAAACACAGGAACAAAATAAAGATCCACGAGGGGAAAAAGGAACTAAAACTTGAGATAACATCAAAACATCCACGAAGGACACGGAAACCTCGAACGAAATACCAGACAGCAGGGAACATGGACAAGGAACATAAGCTTCAACATTCAATGATCGACAAGGGAAAGGAAAACAAACTGGGTTTAAATACACAAGGTAATGGAACTAAACGATAAACAGGTGAAAACAATGAGTGAGTGCTGGCAGGTGGTGAGGGCAAGGAAAGATGGGAAGTATAGTTTTCTTTGACAAGGACTGGTGAAAACACAGGGCGGACAACAAGGAAACGTGACATGGAATGTGACGTGCTGAGTGAAACAGAAAACACGGGGCGGACAACAAGGGATCAGTTGATATCAGTTGAAGGTGTATGTAAACTTCTTCAACTGTAAATAAAGTGTATATATACAATATTACAATATCTTTGCCATAACAAAATACCCTGTAATTCGTGTATTGAATATAATTTTACACAGATAATGTCAGTAATCGATTTTATTACACTAAAATCATGTTAACATGTATGGCCTATGTATTTTAACGTTCATATACTGGCACCATTTTGCATTATTTTTTATTATAGTAAGTGCATTACTTTGACCACTTTATATATATAAACATATATATATACACACTACCGGTCAAAAGGTTTGAAACACTTGACTGAAATGTTTCTCATGATCTAAAATAATCTTTTGATTTGAAGGCGTATGCTTAAATATTTGAAATGCCTTTTGTTGACAAAAATATAATTGTGCCACCATATGAATTTATTTCATTATAAAAGTAAAATCTTTATTTAAAAAAAGTGTAAATGTAAATGAGGGATAAGTCAAAATGATGTTTTGTGGTTATTAACATTATTCCACAAATGCTGTCGATTAAGATTGTATTGAACCTGAACATTCTTTTAAATCACTATGGAATTGCAATAAAAATGTCCAGATGATGAATGAAAAATACTGTGCCCACAAAAACAATATTCTCACAGATGCCATTTCATTTATCTGACACTCCTGCACATATCATTTACAAAATTACAGAGGGGGAGGGCTAGAGAGGACTTAACCTTGTTCTAATGAATTCAGCATTTACCTGTTCAACAGACAGTCTGCTATCTGAAGCATATACCCTTGAGTCATCTGAAGAGAAATAATAGTGAGTACCTGGATCAAATTGTTATGTATAATCTTTAACTGAAGTCATCAATAAAGTACTGGTAAGCTAGCTAAGTTTTGTTTAAAATATAATGATTGTGTTTAATATCAGTATTGATGGGAACCATTTTTACTGAAATAGTAAATAATTAAAACTGTTAAAAGTAATAACGTAATATGTTCACAAATTATTTTATTTTTTTAAGACTGAAAGCTTTTTTTAGAGGAATATTATTTCAATATTTCATAATTTTGTATTTAATTATAGATCATTGCGTGTTATCATACCTAAAAATACAATGTGTCTACTCGTAAATTAACAGAAAAATAAATAGAATAATAACAGAGAAGATAAACAGAAGAAGTGATTTTGATTGTTCGCAGTGTTTTAAATGTGGTTTAACAAGAAAGGGAGAGGGAATATTTGATACATTGTAGGTAGTAGGCCTAACCTACAAGCTGCAAAGAGCTATTTCTACCTGACCTAACCCTTAAAATTGTAACAGTGATGAAAAGTGATGTAATTTAAATTGTTAATTCAGTATGAAGAAAAATAATTAGAGTGAAATGCATCATAAATGTATGCTCAGTTAATCCTTTGTAAAGTTGCAGTGGAGCAACATGATACTCAAGGGCAAAAGCAAATAAGCTATTCAAATCATAGGAAACCCAATCATTTATGAAATTGTTATGATTTGCCATGTCATACTGCTGTGGTGAGTCTGAACAGAAGGCTATGTTTTTCTTTAGCTGTATTCCTTTGAGAGTGATCTCATGCAGGTATCCTAGCAGTCATGCCAAATCCTCATAGGTAGATGTAGATTATATAGGCAGTATCTGAGAGTTGGTTGGCTTTTCCACAAAAACCATAGTGACAATGGAACATGAGAGCCAAGTTTATACGATAACAACACAAAAAGGACATGCACACTGGTATGTTTCTTGTTATTGCAGAAGAAAATATAATCATTACCTAATCTTCATTTAACCAATCTCCATAAATTCAAGGGATTTTGTCCTCTACAATGTAAGAAGTTTTTCATCATTATGTCATGACAATATTTTTGTTTTCATTTTACTTGTCACAATAATTTGTCTTATTTCTACTAGAGTTTTCAGAGTATCAAAGTGATTTTCTGTAACAGTAATACAAATAAGTAATTTAATCAATAATAAACAAAGTGCAATTTGGATTTTACTGAAGCATTTAAGGCAGCAGTAAATATTTTGACAGAATCTTGAACTAAACATTTGAGTATGTCCAGTATTTACATGTACCATGTTTTAATATTATTCAGGATTTTTACACTATGCAAACCAATGATATTTAAATGGAACTGTTTTTCTTGTAATCAAATATGTCTGGACTGTCCACATGTGTTACACCTGAGGGTTTCGGATAACCCATTACAGATACAAAAGCAGCCACTGATAACTAGATATTGTTATGAAGTGAGGAAAAGGCAGACGGGAAGTGCAGATCCAATTGCGGTACTTCATCCGCTCGGGTGGCGGAGCCGAGGGAGGCTCGGGAGGTGGAGTCGAGTGAGGCTCATGAGGCGGAGCAGAGGGAGGCTCGGGTGGCGGAGCCGAGGGAGGCTCGGGAAGTGGAGCCGAGGGAGGCTCGGGAGGTGGAGCCGAGGGAGGTGGCGGCGTCGAAGGCTCCGGAGGCGGAGCCGAGGGTGGCTCATGAGGCGGAGCAGAGGGAGGCTCATGAGGCGGAGCAGAGGGAGGCTCGGGTGGCGGAGCCGTGGTAGGGTCGGGAGGCAGAGCCGAGGGAGGTGGAGCTGTAGGAGGCTCTAGAGGCGGAGACCTGGAAGGCTCTGGAGGCGGAGCCGTAGGAGGCTCGGGAGGCACTGGAGGCGGAGCCGTAGGAGGCTCGGGAGGCGCTGGAGGCGGAGCCATAGGAGGCTCGGGAGGCGGAGCCGAGGGAGGTGGAGCCGTAGGAGGCTCTAGCGCTGGCTCACTGATGTCGGAGGCTATTGGCTCTGGCTGGTTGACCGTGGTATGCGCAAGCTTGGGACGCTGAGGGTAGAGCCACGGGGGGTTCTGGGGACGGAGCTGTGGCAGGCAGAGGCTGGAGGGCAGAGGCCTTTCCCTTCCTCCTCTTCCTCCGGGCGGAGGAGATTGGCGACGTGGGAGTGCTGTTTTTGGTCTGCGTGGCTTCACGCTCGCTGACCGTGGCTGACGGGGGCTCAGGCTCGCAGGCCGTGGCAGGCGTGGGCTCTGGCTCACAGGCCGGGGCAGGCGTGGGCTCTGGCTCGCTGACAGGCGGGGCAGGCGTGATGGGAAGAGCCATGGGCGAGTAGAAAGTCACCACTGTGGGAGGTGAGGTTGGGTCCTCCTCTGCCACGCCCACAGTGAGTGGCGAGCCACTGACCAGCAAAGTCTCTTCCATGATTTCCTGTAGAGTAAGGGCCGCGCGTAGCCGGTGGCAACCGCTCTTTCAGCGACGCGTTCAAATTTCCCCTGAAGAAGTTTTCCCCTGAGTCCGGGAAGTCCGAGACGTGCACCAGCTCAAGGAAGTCCTGGATGTGGTCTTCAACCGGTCGGTCCACTTGCTTCAAGCAAAGCAGCTGGTAGTTGGCCTGTTGGACCGCTGGATCCATTGTGGGTAGATCGTTCTGTTATGAAGTGAGGAAAAGGCAGACGGGAAGTGCGGATCCAATTGCGGTACTTTATTTACAAGCAATAATAATCAGACAAACACAGGAACAAAATAAAGATCCACGAGGGGAAAAAGGAACTAAAACACGAGATAACATCAAAACATACACGAAGGACACAGAAACCTCGAACTAAATACCAGACAGCAGGGAACATGGACAAGGAACATGGACAAGGAACATGGACAAGGAACATGGACAAGGAACATGGACAAGGAACATGGACAAGGAACATGGACAAGGAACATGGACAAGGAACATCAGCAAAGAACATAAGCTTCAACATTCAACGATCGACAAGGGAAAGGAAAACAAACAGGGTTTAAATACACAAGGTAATGGAACTAAACGATAAACAGGTGAAAACAATGAGTGAGTGCTGGCAGGTGGTGAGGGCAAGGAAAGATGGGAAGTGTAGTTTTCTTTGACAAGGACTGGTGAAAACACGGGGCGGACAACAAGGGATCGTGACAGATATGTACACGTTTACACTATATAATATAATGACTTATATCCTTACATATTCAGAGTGTTGGGTAGATGACCTCTGACATAATCCCTACACTAAAATTGTAATCAATAACTTTTTTGTAATCTAATGATTATTTTGGATTACTCATAGCATGTTTTGCTAAATATATCAATTAACAGTTAACACTCTTTTCATTAAACATTGGTGAACATAAAATAAAACAGCAACTTTCTTGTCATTCACTAAGAACAAATGGAAAATCATTATGTTACCCAAAATGGAAGACAATGATAATACGCATTTATTTTTCATTTAAAGAGAATTGTTGCTATTTAGTAATAGAGATGGGACTATTGTTTTTGTTTTATCCAGCTTTGAAATCAATAACAAGTGTATGTTTCTAGATATAACGCAGAGATGTAAGATCTGAGCCTCCTTATAATAATTAATGAGTAGGAGTGGCCCTAACCAATGACAGATTTTTATTTGAACTTTTTGGCCATCCTGAAACCTGCATGGTACAAAGAAGAAGTTTTTGACCAAAGAAGTTGGTCAAGTTACCAACTCCTCTAAAATGTTTGTTTGCAACATGCATTTTTACAGAAGAATGTATAATTATGGACAGGTGGATGTGAGTTCATTTGAAACACTGCCACTCATACTTTCAATAGCGCATCAAAACTGTAATCTGATGATGCACATTTTAATATGTAATATTTTCTGATTACAAATACAGGTACTTGATTCTGTTATCTTATAATGTAATCCAGATTACATGCGATCCATTACTTTCCAACACTGTGTATTCATTTGGGCCATAAAACCACCATAGACATAAACATAACCCCTTCCCCAACCCCAACATTCAAGTCAGTGTTTGATGAAAACCGGGTTTTCAATGTTCTTACACTTACTGTACAGCCATGATATGCACTGCAATGAGATTCATCACAACCTTCTAATCCATTTTGTATCTCCATAGAGCCTCATCTGGAGAGGAAGAGGGGGCAAAATGTTGTCTTTATACAGCAGGATTTTAATCCTGTCACTTCTTGCCCAGTGGGCTACAGGTAAACTGGTCTCATCTTTGGTGAAATCAAGACAACAATGTTTTAATTCTAACTATAAACTCCCTTTACAGAAGTTAGATTATACATCTTCCAGCTTCAGTAAAAAGGTTTTGTCAGCTTGTGGGAGTACAACTAAAAACAAAAACTTTAATTAAACTTCAGGTGCACTGATTTTATTTTTTATTATATATAATAATTAAGTATTTAAGTATAATACTGTGTTCTTATCCTTTACAGCAATGTCCCAGGGTATGATGGCATCAGGGAACCAATCAACAATAAGCTTTCCAAGACTGCCCCCAGACTTCAAGGAAATGGCCAGAAAACTGGTAACTTACCAATCGTTGGTTAAAGTTTCAACTGAAAATTTTGTGACATTTCATTATAGTCTTTTTACTGTATCTTTTAAAAAAAAAAAGATCTGTAGTGCTTTTGAAGGTTTATTGTTAACATTAGTAAATGAACTTGAATCCTAAACTAGCAATTAACAATATCTTTTTACAACATTTATCAGACATGGATAACGTTAATTTATAAATCTATAAATCTTGTTAGTTCAAATGCATTAACTATTGTTAATGTTACTTTTATTGTTAAAAATGTGATAGTATATGTTGAAATTAACATTAAATAAGATTAATAAGTATGTGTGTGTGCGTGCGTGTCTTTGTAAGGGTATTATTCAGTATGACAAATAACACATTAATAATAGCATCTCTTTTTTCTCTCTCTAAAAGATGATCACATGCTCCAAGAGAGGTAAAATGTCTGAATATATAAGGCTACTAAGGGCCTTAATTGGCACACATTTGGCATGACACAGTCATGATCTATAGTATGTTTAATTTTCCACTAAATCCAGGAGAGAGCTATATTACATAAGCCACATGCAAATGCAAGAATCCATGGAAACAATGCAGGATAGATTTGAATATACACCTGGAAAGAATCATGTTTCAGTCAAGCATTCAGTATCCTAAACAAAACTGATTAGTCCTCTTGAGTTTTTTTGGCATCTGAAATCTAATCTGATCATTTTATGTCAGATTACATTTACAGTGTATTATATACAATGCTGTCTCATAGATTTAGAACCATTGTATGTCTTCTTTTCCCTTTTTTCAGTCACAATGAGCATAGAATAAAAGACTAAATGAGAGAGTGTTTGTGTTTCTAAGCCTTGCATTGTGTCTTTTGTTGACTGATGTGGTTGTTTTGTTTTAGGTTACCAAGTGCCTGTTTTAATGGACAATTCACTGAACAGGTAGAGTGCTTTTTTTTTCAGGTAGAGCAACTATATCTGAGGTGTATTCTTGAATAATGTTCACATTATATGGAAAACTTTTTATTAACTCTTATATTCCCTCTTTCTTTTCCCCCAGCTCTTATTTGATGGAGAACCCTATCTCTATTATTCCTGAGCTTCTCTCTTCAATCCCCCAACCCTTCCCCTCTCACTCCACCCTGTATTCCAATGAAACTGCAGATGAGCAGAACCCAATCTGGGTAAGACTCTCTCTAAAACACACACATTGTGGTATCACTATCAATATGATGACTTTCCATTGATTTCTATTGCTTTTATATTAACCCACCAATATTTCCAGTATTTCCAAAAGCTATTCCTAACTCTACAATACAAATTAGGCAATTTAAGAAGTGAATAAAGACATGGTATAGGCTCTTTATACATTATTTTACCTCACCAAAGTAGAACATCCACAAAAGAAGTATTCTTTCCCCTTGTGCGTTTTGAATCAAATAGTGAATCACAGGAAGATACCTGCACAGAACTCCCAAATATCCTAATTATTTTTCTGCCTTTCTTTTATGTTCTTCCTCTGATGGGAAATATACCACAAATTCAGAACATTACAGAGAAGATATGGAACTGCACCAACATGGGCCATTTGATCGAGCTCACAAGGGATATTCCGGTTAGTTCCAGGCTAATAGAAAAAACAAATAGAATATGCCTAAAAATAATTATTTTTACCTGAATAAAGTGTTCAGAGTTAGGTAACTCTTATGTTGTGCTTAATGCCTCATCTAAAAACAGACTCTTTTTGATGTCAGATTAATAGAACATACATACGGTATGTTCAAAGGTTTATAGAAATCCTGTAGTTTACAGTACATTAACAAATAAACTGCTCTCTGTCTCTCTTTCTGATTCTGATTCTCATACTCCTTTTCTTTTTACATGCATGCACAGGGCAGCCATAGCTGTTTCATGCAGGCATTCGTGGCTCCTCTTTCCTGGATAGCCATCGTACAAAATGGAACAGACTTTGTAAAAGAAGATCTCGTGAAACTGATATGGGCAGCTAAACCATTCCTAGTAACAATGCCTCCATCTAACTTCTCACTGCCACCGATATCTCAGATCTCTCACCTGGCTGAAATGTGAGTTTATTGTTTACTCAATAGTTTATTTAACACTATTTTTCAAAGTATGTTTTACTGATTCTTTATGTTTCATGTAAATGTTTGTTTGTTTGTTTGCTTGCTTGTTTTGTCCTTCCTCATTATGCTCTAGGATGAAGATGTTTAGTGAGGTGTTCAACATTCTCTCTGAGGAACAGAGGAATGCAATTATAGGGTGGGTCAGAGAGAGAGTTGCAGAGAAAGAATTTGCCTGCCTTCTAAAACCACCTGTTTCCAGTGCTGAGCCTCATAAATTACAGAATGGCAAGCCCACCATCCGTAAGTTCTTAGCAGCCAATATCTTTTATCACCCAAACAGATCTGAATCAGGTTTGAATGTGGTTATATGTTAAAGTACTTCTAATATACAATTTATATACAGGTCCTTCTCAAAAAATTAGCATATTGTGATAAAGGTCATTATTTTCCATAATGTAATGATAAAAATTAAACTTTCATATATTTTAGATTCATTGCACACCAACTGAAATATTTCAGGTCTTTTATTGTTTTAATACTGATGATTTTGGCATACAGCTCATGAAAACCCAAAATTCCTATCTCAAAAAATTAGCATATCATGAAAAGGGTCTCTAAACAAGCTATTAACCTAATCATCTGAATCAACTAATTAACTCTAAACACCTGCAAAAGATTCCTGAGGCTTTTAAAAACTCCCAGCCTGTTTCATTACTCAAAACCGCAATCATGGGTAAGACTGCCGACCTGACTGCTGTCCAGAAGGCCATCATTGACACCCTCAAGCAAGAGGGTAAGACACAGAAAGAAATTTCTGAACAAATAGGCTGTTCCCAGAGTGCTGTATCAAGGCACCTCAGTGGGAAGTCTGTGGGAAGGAAAAAGTGTGGCAAAAAACGCTGCACAACGAGAAGAGGTGACCGGACCCTGAGGAAGATTGTGGAGAAGGACCAATTCCAGACCTTGGGGGACCTGCAGAAGCAGTGGACTGAGTCTGGAGTAGAAACATCCCCGCATTCCCCAGGTCAAGCCACTTTTGAACCAGAAACAGCGGCAGAAGCGCCTGACCTGGGCTACAGAGAAGCAGCACTGGACTGTTGCTCAGTGGTCCAAAGTACTTTTTTCGGATGAAAGCAAATTTGGCATGTCATTCGGAAATCAAGGTGCCAGAGTCTGGAGGAAGACTGGGGAGAAGGAAATGCCAAAATGCCTGAAGTCCAGTGTCAAGTACCCACAGTCAGTGATGGTTTGGGGTGCCATGTCAGCTGCTGGTGTTGGTCCACTGTGTTTTATCAAGGGCAGGGTCAATGCAGCTAGCTATCAGGAGATTTTGGAGCACTTCATGCTTCCATCTGCTGAAAAGCTTTATGGAGATGAAGATTTCATTTTTCAGCACGACCTGGCACCTGCTCACAGTGCCAAAACCACTGGTAAATGGTTTACTGACCATGGTATTACTGTGCTCAATTGGCCTGCCAACTCTCCTGACCTGAACCCCATAGAGAATCTGTGGGATATTGTGAAGACAAAGTTGAGAGACGCAAGACCCAACACTCTGGATGAGCTTAAGGCCGCTATCGAAGCATCCTGGGCCTCCATAACACCTCAGCAGTGCCACAGGCTGATTGCCTCCATACCACGCCGCATTGAAGCAGTAATTTCTGCAAAAGGATTCCCGACCAAGTATTGAGTGCATAACTGAACATAATTATTTGAAGGTTGTCTTTTTTTTGGTATTAAAAACACTTCTTTTATTGGTCGGATGAAATATGCTAATTTTTTGAGATAGGAATTTTGGGTTTTCATGAGCTGTATGCCAAAATCATCAGTATTAAAACAATAAAAGACCTGAAATATTTCAGTTGGTGTGCAATGAACCTAAAATATATGAAAGTTTAATTTTTATCATTACATTATGGAAAATAATGACCTTTATCACAATATGCTAATATTTTGAGAAGGACCTGTAATATAATATAATATAATAAATTGAAATGTTAGCTATATTAAATAAATTAATATTGTGATTCTTTTATATACCGTAACAGTTTGGTAACAGTTTACAAGATGGTTCCATTTGTTAACATTAGCTGAAGGAATATTCTGGGTTCAATACAAGTTAAGCTCAATCAACAGCATTTGTGGCATAACACTGGTTACCACAAAAATTCATTTTTGACTTAAAAAAATCAAGGTTACAGTGAGGCACTTACAATGGAAGTGAATGGGGCCAATCTGTAAATTTTAAAATACTCACTATTTCAAAAGTAAAGCCACAAGACATATAAAAAAAAATGTGTGTTAACATGATTTTAGTGTGATATAATCGCTTACAAACCTTTTTTGTGTGAAGTTATTGCCAATTTTACAACTTTGTTTCCATGAAAATATAATGTCAACAAACCCTAAAACCCTCAACTGTCTTTAAAGATGACGATTTTACAACTTTACAGCTCATAATATGAGTTTAAACAAAATAATTAATTTATGTGATTTAAAAAAATCAGAAGCTTCACACTTCTGTGTTTAAACGCTCCAAAAATTGTCCCCAATCACTTCCATTGTGCCTCACTGTGACCTAAATCTTAGCTTTTGTTTTTAAAGAAAAGGACAGATGAGTCAAAATTATCTTTTGTGATAATCAATATTATGCCACAAATTCTTATATTGAACTAGGAATATTCATTTTAATGCATTAGGTCTCATGAACAAGCATTATTTTGTTTAATAATTTATTAATCTTTGTTTATGTTAGGTAATAAAAATAAAATTGTTAGATCATAGTGCATTAATTAATGTTAACAAACACAAGTTTGGATTGAAAAAATGTATTTCAATCCACATTGGCTCGAGAGGCTTGAGAGGCGGAGCCCTGGGAGGCTCGGGAAGCTCGAGAGGCGGAGCCCTGGAAGGCTCGGGAAGCTCGAGAGGCGGAGCCCTGGAAGGCTCGGGAAGCTCGAGAGGCGGAGCTCTGGAAATTACTATTGTTGTGAACAGAAGGCAGCGAAGGCAGACGAGGAGACTGGATCTAAGCACAAGCTTACTTTAATTAACAAAATCAAACAAACACAAAGGAAAACCCTCAATGGGGAAATAAACACAACACTGGGAAAACGGGCAGGGAAAACGCACCGGGCTAACAACGTTCAACGAAACACAAGGACTGAAACAAAAACCAGGATATAAATACATGAACACAGGAACAAGGGACCAATGAACAGACAGAACTCCAACAAGATGACGAGGGAATAAACAGAGGCAAAGGGCAAGTTAACGAGGGACAGGTGAAAACAATGACAGAGAACACCAACGCTGACAAGGAGACTATGGAACAAAACAAGGGACAAAAGTGAAAACTATGGAATGGAAAAAGGGACAAAAAAAAGGTAAACAAAGGGGCAACGGTAAAACAAGACAAGGTATATGTAACAGAGCCCCCCCCCTCAAGGATCGGATTCCAGACGATCCGAAAAAGAAAAAAAAACACACCAGGAGCAGACGGGCAGGAAGTCCAAGGGGGCACAGAGGGCAGGCAGGAAGTCCAAGGGGGCACAGAGGGCAGGCAGGAAGTCCAAGGGGGCACAGAGGGCAGGCAGGATAGGTTCAGGAGGCCTGGGAGCTGGCCACAGGGCGAGGATAGGTTCAGGAGGTCTGGGAGCTGGCCACAGGGCAAGGATGGGTTCAGGAGGTCTGGGAGCTGGCCACAGGGCGAGGATAGGTTCAGGAGGTCTGGGAGCTGGCCACAGGGCAAGGATGGGTTCGGGGGACCGGGGAGGAGGCCACTGGACAGGAACAGGGTCAGGGGGCCTGGGAAGAGGCCACAGGACAGGGGCCGGGTCAGGAGGCCTGGGAGGAGGCCACAGGACAGGGACTGGGTCAGGGGGCCCGGGAGGAGGCCACAGGACAGGGGTCGGGTCAGGAGGCCTGGGAGGAGGCCACAGGACAGGAACCGGGTCAGGGGCCCTGGGAGGAGGCCACAGGTCAGGAACCGGGTCAGGGGCCCTGGGAGGAGGCCACAGGTCAGGAACCGGGTCAGGGGCCCTGGGAGGAGGCCACAGGACAGGGGCCGGGTCAGGAGGAGGCCACAGGACAGGGGCCGGGTCAGGGGGCCTGGGAGGAGGCCACAGGATAGGGGCCGGGTCAGGAGGCCTAGAAGGCTCTGAGGACGGAGCTGAGGAAGGCTCAGGAGGCGGAGCCGAGGAAGGGGGTGCCGTAGGAGGCTTTGGGGCGGAGACCTGGAAGGCTCTGGAGTCTCTGGGGCCTGAGCTGTAGGAGGCTCGGGGGGCGGAGCCGTAGGAGGCTCGGGAGGCGGAGCCGTAGGAGGCTCTGGAGGCTTTGGGGGCGGAGCCGTAGGAGGCTCAGGAGGCAGAGCCGTAGGAGGCTCGAGAGGTGGAGCCCTAGGAAGCTCTGGAGTCTCTGGGAGCAGAGCCGTAGGAGGCTCGGGAGGCGGAGCCATAGGAGGCTCTGGAGGTGGAGCCGTAGGAGGCTCGAGAGGCTTGGGAGGCGGAGCCCTGGAAGGCTCGAGAGGCTTGAGGGGCGGAGCCCTAGAATACTCGAGTGACTTGAGGGGCGGAGCCCTGGAAGGCTCGAGAGGCAGAGTTCTGAAAGGCTCGAGAGGCTTGAGAGGCGGAGCCCTGGGAGGCTCGGGAAGCTCGAGAGGCGGAGCCCTGGAAGGCTCGGGAAGCTCGAGAGGCGGAGCCCTGGAAGGCTCGGGAAGCTTGAGAGGCGGAGCTCTGGAAAGCTCGGGAGGCGGAGCTCTGGAAAGCTCGGGAGGCGGAGCTCTGGAAAGCTCGGGGAACTGGAGAAGCAGATGCCGTAGGAGAAGCTGCGGATGGCGGGGCCGCGGCGGAGCCCAAGAAGGCTCTGGAGTCTGTGGGGACAGAGCCGTAGGAGGCTCGGGAGGTGGAGCTCTGGGAAGCTCGAGAGGCGGAGCTCTGGGAAGCTCGGGAGGCTCAAGTGGAGGAGCCCCGGGAAACTCTGGAAGAGGAGTCCTAGAAGGCTCGGAGGCCTCAAGAGGCTGACGCCGTAGAAGGATGAGCCGCGGACGGCGGGGCCGCGGCGAAGCCCAGGAAGGCTCTGGGTCGGTCGAGGCCGCAGGCGCTGGCTCTGGGACGGTAGAGGCCGCAGGCGCTGGCTCTGGGACGGTAGAGGCCGCAGGCGCTGGCTCTGGGACGGTAGAGGCCGCAGGCGCAGGCTCGCTCACCGTGACATGCGTGGGCGCTGGCTCGCTCACCGTGACAGGCGTGGGCGCTGGCTCGCTCACCGTGACAGGCGTGGGCGCTGGCTCGCTCACCGTGACAGGCGTGGGCGCTGGCTCGCTCACCGTGACAGGCGTAGGCACAGGCTCGCTGACCGTGGAAGGCATGGGCACAGGCTCCTTACAGTAAGCCGCTAGATCCATATGTGGGTCTTTCGTTCTGTTGTGAACAGAAGGCAGCGAAGGCAGACGAGGAGACTGGATCTAAGCGCAAGCTTACTTTAATTAACAAAATCAAACAAACACAAAGGAAAACCCTCAATGGGGAAATAAACACAACACTGGGAAAACGGGCAGGGAAAACACACCGGGCTAACAACGTTCAACGAAAGACAAGGACTGAAACAAAAACCAGGATATAAATACATGAACACAGGAACAAGGGACCAATGAACAGACAGAACTCCAACAAGATGACGAGGGAATAAACAGAGGCAAAAGGCAAGTTAACGAGGGACAGGTGAAAACAATGACAGAGAACACCAACGCTGACAAGGAGACTATGGAACAAAACAAGGGACAAAAGTGAAAACTATGGAATGAAAAAGGGACAAAAAAGGTAAACAAAGGGGCAACGGTAAAACAAGACAAGGTACAGTGAGGAAAATAAGTATTTGAACACCCTGCTATTTTGCAAGTTCTCCCACTTAGAAATCATGGAGGGGTCTGAAATTGTCATCGTAGGTGCATGTCCACTGTGAGAGACATAATCTAAAAAAAAAAATCCAGAAATCACAATATATGATTTTTTAACTATTTATTTGTATGATACAGTTGCAAATAAGTATTTGAACACCTGTCTATCAGCTAGAATTCTGACCCTCAAAGACCTGTTAGTCTGCCTTTAAAATGTCCACCTCCACTCCATTTATTATCCTAAATTAGATGCACCTGTTTGAGGTCGTTAGCTGCATAAAGACACCTGTCCACCCCATACAATCAGTAAGAATCCAACTACTAACATGGCCAAGACCAAAGAGCTGTCCAAAGACACTAGAGACAAAATTGTACACCTCCACAAGGCTGGAAAGGGCTAAGGGAAATTGCCAAGCAGCTTGGTGAAAAAAGGTCCACTGTTGGAGCAATCATTAGAAAATGGAAGAAGCTAAACATGACTGTCAATCTCCCTCGGACTGGGGCTCCATGCAAGATCTCACCTCGTGGGGTCTCAATGATCCTAAGAAAGGTGAGAAATCAGCCCGAACTACACGGAAGGAGCTGGTCAATGACCTGAAAAGAGCTGGGACCACCGTTTCCAAGGTTACTGTTGGTAATACACTAAGACGTCATGGTTTGAAATCATGCATGGCACGGAAGGTTCCCCTGCTTAAACCAGCACATGTCAAGGCCCATCTTAAGTTTGCCAATGACCATTTGGATGATCCAGAGGAGTCATGGGAGAAAGTCATGTGGTCAGATGAGACCAAAATAGAACTTTTTGGTCATAATTCCACTAACCGTGTTTGGAGGAAGAAGAATACCATCCCAAGAACACCATCCCTACTGTGAAGCATGGGGGTGGTAGCATCATGCTTTGGGGGTGTTTTTCTGCACATGGGACAGGGCTGACTGCACTGCATTAAGGAGAGGATGACCGGGGCCATGTATTGCGAGATTTTGGGGAACAACCTCCTTCCCTCAGTTAGAGCATTGAAGATGGGTCGAGGCTGGGTCTTCCAACATGACAATGACCCGAAGCGCACAGCCAGGATAACCAAGGAGTGGCTCTGTAAGAAGCATATCAAGGTTCTGGCGTGGCCTAGCCAGTCTCCAGACCTAAACCCAATAGAGAATATTTGGAGGGAGCTCAAACTCCGTGTTTCTCAGCGACAGCCCAGAAACCTGACTGATCTAGAGAAGATCTGTGTGGAGGAGTGGGCCAAAATCCCTCCTGCACTGTGTTCAAACCTGGTGAAAAACTACAGGAAACGTTTGACCTCTGTAATTGCAAACAAAGGCTACTGTACCAAATATTAACATTGATTTTCTCAGGTGTTCAAATACTTATTTGCAGCTGTATCATACAAATAAATAGTTAAAAAATCATACATTGTGATTTCTGGATTTTTTTTTTTAGATTATGTCTCTCACAATGGACATGCACATACGATGACAATTTCAGAACCCTCCATGATTTCTAAGTGGGAGAACTTGCAAAATAGCAGGGTGTTCAAATACTTATTTTCCTCACTGTATATGTAACAACTATATTACTAAATTAACATTAACCAACATTAATAAATGCTGGTATTGTTCATTGTTAGTTCATGTTAACTAATCTTAATGAATGGAATCTTATTGTAAAGTGTTACCATCAGTTTTTATCATAAGTAATTTTTGAGTAACTTACATTGTAGACATAATATGGCCTAGCTGCAAAAGAAGCGAAAGCAGGATAATGCAGACTAACATGCTGTCTGGATTGCCTTTATAAAAACTAACACTGCTTCAAATCAAATCAGATGACTGGAAATAAATCTTCTATAAAATATCATATCACATCATATCTTATCACATTATATATCATATCATATTATTCTTCAAAACCAAATATCTTCTGACTGGCAATCAAAACATATTTTATTGACAGTATTATTTTTTTTCCACCTAATTAGTTTTGTTAAAATAAAATGTATTTGACGTAATAGACTTAAGAACTTTTGGGGGTTTATTTTGCAGTAATGTCTAGGTGACTGCACATTCTTCCTTACTTTTTAGCTTATTATTTGCTTTACTATATTATTCATTTATTTATGCCAATTATTCATCATGATGCCCTGGCCAATTCCTGTGATTTGGGATATATTCACGTGTGCAGTCATGAACCTTTTATAGTGTTTTAACATGTTTTTATTATGCTTTGTTTTCAAACCCTTTCTCACACTGCCAAAGATTCAGGAAGGAAGTCAGTATTATGTATAAAGTCTCATTTTGTGAAAAACCATGTGCACATTACATGCACAATTTCTTTCATGTTGTTTGATCATTTATCGGTCCACTGGTTAATCCAGAGCAGAACATGTCTGTTAAGAAGATGCAGAGTAAAGATCTGGATGAAAGCAATGATAAAGAGAGAAAGAAATGGCTAACCAATGAAGCAAGACCTCAAATAGTACAGGGTGAAGAAGGAGTGAACCCAAGTACAGAAAAACCGGCAAAAGTGGATAAAAAAAAAGAGCAGGAGGTAATGGGAAAGAAGGGGAAAATGGATGCTAATGAAGAGTTGAACAACAAAAACAAGAAAGATTATGACTGTGAGTTACATTTTGAAAAGAATGTGTGAAGAGGAGCGCCGGATGAATAGATTGTGTCTATTCATTGGTCTTACGTGTATTTTGGGTCGTCCTCTCTGAACCTGTCACAAATGTGTCTCTGTTTCGGCTACCAATGAGGGTTTATATGTGTGTCTACATGTGTGTCTACATCTGCCTTTCTGGTGCTGTTAACAGTACTGTACCTGCTCTAACTTTGTACCTCTTTTGCATGTGTAACTAACTTCCTTCTTTATGTTAGTATGACAAAGCTAACACATTGATATTGTATTTAAACTTATTATTATTCCTACTAGGGTCTGTGAACCACAGTTTGAAACACCCTGTTTTAGAGAGCTATTAAGTTACATCCACCAAACTCTGCTGCATATAAGTATTCAAACAGCCTACAACTTCAATATATCATATTATAAAGAAGGCTTTGTTATACAAACATTAAAAGTGTGTTTATTACAAACTTTGCTTTTCTAGTTCTATATTCTCACCACATATTTCTCTCTCTCTCTCTCTCTCTCTCTCTCTCTCTCTCTCTCTCTCTCTCTCTCTCTCTCTCTCATTTTTTTTTTTACTTCAGTACCATTCCAAAAATGTCCTCCTGGAATGCCTTGGCTGAAAGCTAAGGTGTTGACAATGATGGGACCTTTCTTGTCCCGATTGCCTATAGAGGATGTGAAGAACATCCCTAAAGAAGAGGTACGTTTCTGTGATATGTTATGCAAACCAATACCTTGACACTGATGTGTAGTTTTCCAAGGCCTTTGCATCTGAGAACCATTCCAAACCATACTGTACTAACATATTCCAAATATTACATAATGCAGCAAATGTATTCACTAATCTCTGTCTCTCTTTCTCAGCTGTGTGAGTTTTTTAGGGCCCCTGATTTCTCTCCAATATTTCATAACATTAGTGGAATGCATCCTGCACTGGGCCGAAAACTTTTTCAACGCTTGAAACAAGAGTGTTCCAGTGGTGATAATTTCACCCAAAACATGGACAGGTTTAGATCACCATCATTAGTTTGTTTTTTGTGCGCATGTATTTGTTTTCATGTGGATGTCTTTCATGAATCATTTTCAGGTTAACATCATATGATGAAAGCTGATCATCCTTAAAGGGATATTTCACCCAAAAATGATAATTTACTCACCCTCATCCCATCCCAGATGTGTAAGACTTTTTCTCCTCTGCAGAACAAGAATGAAGATATTTGAAGGAATATTTCAGCTCTCAAGGTCCATTCAATGCAATTGGATGGTGGCCAGACCTTTCGAGCTCAAAAATCACATAAAGGCAGCATAAAAGTTATCTATTATACACCAGTGGTTAAATCCATGTCTTCAGAAACAATATGATAAGTATGGGTGAGAAATATGAAAAATAATAAAAATAAATCTTTCCTGTGATGGGCTGGCCATCTGTCCAGGGTGTTTTCCTACCTTTGGCCCGAGACAGCTGGCATAGGCTCAAGCACAACCCCGCAAACCTATATAGGCTTTAGAAGATGGATCTCCACTTTCACGTTTACATTCTTTCACATTCTGAAAGTGAAATTTGAGATTTGTAGTAAAAAAAGGTATTCAAATGTATCTGTTTCTCACCTATAGAATTCATTACTATAGAAATATATTTAACCACTGGAGTCGTATTGATTACTTTTATGCTGCCTTTATGTGATTTTTGGAGCTTAAAATTTTTGGTCACCATTCACTTGCATGGTACGGACCTAAAAAGCTGAAATATTCTTCCAAAATCTTAGTTTGTTTTCTGCAGAAGAAAGAAAGTCATACACATCTGGGATGTCATGAAAGTAAATGATGTTGAAATGTAAGTTTTTGGGTGTACTATCCCTTTAATTCAACTCTTACATCTGTTAGACATTTTACAAGACTCTTTCACTCCTGTTTTATTAACTTCTTTCTGTGTACTCAGGCTGGGATCTCTGGCCTGTTTCTATGATGATGCACAGCATTTGAATGTGACTCTTAGTAAAAAACTCCTGTATCAGCTTGACACCTGTGACAACTCTGAAATAGACAAGGTCAGAATTACCTTTTTAAGAGAAAGTTGAGGGAGATATTACATTTTTGTCATCATGTACTCACCCTCATGTTGGTCCAAACCTGTATGTCTTTCTTTCTTCCGTGGAACACAAAAGGAGATGTTAGGCACCATTCACTTTCATTCTTTCTTTTTTCTATACAAAAATGTAAACGTTCACATGCTGTCTAACATCTCTTTTGTGTTCCAATGAAGGAAGAAAGTCGTTTGGGTTTGTAACATCATTTTTGAGTGAACTATTCCTTTTTTGTTATCATTGCTGCTCCTAATATTATTTGTGTTCCTTTAATCATCTCATCTTTATTTAACTTGGTTGTTTTTAATTCTGAAATTTCTGCCTTTACACTGCCTCATCTGTTTTATCTCAGGTGAAGAGACAGTTAGTACAGAAGATATTGGACAATAATGACGGTTCTTATACTCAAGAGATATTGCAGTCTCTGGGCTCTGCTGTGTCTGTTCTTCCTCTTTCCAAGCTATACCGCTTCACTTCCAAGGACCTGTACACCTCCCTCCCCAGTTTGAGTAAAGCCAAATGGAACCCGGCTCAAGCAAAAACTCTGGCAAAGAAACTCTTGGGAGAAGATAAGGTTTCCTCTTCTGCAGTCTGCATTTTAGCATTCATAGCATCCTTTCCTTAATTTGACTGGTAGTTTTAATGTAAATGTTGTCTGGCTATATTAACTGATTTTCAATTCTTGTTTTACCTCATGGACTCTTTCTATAGAATATAACTGGTGAGAAGCTGTTGTCTTTGGGCTCAATGGTGAGAGGGGTGGGTAGTGACTTTCTCAAGAAGGTGAAAGCAGAAGGTTTGCTGGGAAATCAAGTCCTGGAATATTTGAGTGAGAAGATGTCCTCTCTACAGAAAAAAGCTCTAGTGGAAGCGGTAAGAGTAACATTTCTTTTTTTTTAAAGAGATGAAGTAATATGTCCACAATAAAGATAACAGTAATAGACATTAAATTAGTTCACCCCAAAATTTAAATGTTGTAATTTTTACTTACCCTCATGTCTTTCCAAACCTATATCACTTTCTTTTTTTCTGTGAAAAACAAAAGGAGATATTTGGAAGCATGTACTGGTGGATTTTATTGTCCATGCATTTACAATGAATGGAGATAGAGGCTTTCAAGATTAAAAAAAGGATGCAAAAGCACCATAAAAATATTTGTATATAAAAGTATAAAAGTAGTCAATTTGAATCATGCCCTGGAACCTATTTTAAACGGGGCGAATGGGCCGTGATAAGCTGAAATGGACCGCCGCGTTATGCAGAACGGGACACAAAACGGCGCCGCGATATGCCGAAGGGGGCAGCGATATACAGAAAAGGATAGCGTCCATCCTTTTCTACATATCAATAGCTGGTGTGTGTGGTGGGCGTACTGGCGCACTATGGCTGCAGTCTCATCATCCAGGTGGATGCTGCATACTGGTGGATGTTGAGGAGATTCCTCGTTTAATATGTAAAGCGCTTTGAGTGCATAGAAAAGGGCTATATAAATGTAAGGGATTATTATTTATTATTGTTATTTGAAGTTCTGTACTTCCAGAATTTGGACATTAACTTTATTACCACCTACTGGTGAAATCTCCAAACTGCAAATGCAGGAACTGAATTTGGACTTTGCGCTGAGTTAAGGAGGTGGTATTAAAACGTCTAAGCGCAATGACATATTACTCAGTAAAATAGAAAATTGTGCTTTGCGCCACTTCATTTACATGCAATATACCCACAGTTTATATACTTTTTGGACCTTCAAAGTTCTGGCCTATTCACTTGCATTGTATGGACCTACAGAGCCGAGACGTTTTCTAAAAATCTTCATTTGTGTTCAGCAGAAGAAAGAATGTCATACACATCTGGGATGGCATGAGAGTGAGTAAATGATTAGAGAATTTTCATTTTTGGGTGAACTATCCCTTAAAGACTTGTCTATTGACTCGACAGGATCAACTCTTTATTGAAAAGATGGCCAGAATATCCTTAAATTAACCTTCGGTGTTCTACTGAGAATGTCAAAGTTTTGGACCAACATAAGTGTGAATAAATAATGACACGATTTCCCTTTTTGGGTGAACTATTCTTTTAAAATGTGAAGAAACTCTGCTATTACTCTAATTCTATTTTTAGCATCTATGGAGTTCCTCCTCTGTTCATCTTGATTTTACACATTCTCTTTTGATCTCAGTTCCGTCGTGATGTGAATGCATCTGAACTGGTAAAGGGATTGTCAGATTCTCTGCTGCCTTCTCTGTCTCTCTCCATGCTGGAAAAAGCAGACCTCAGCTCTGTGGATCAGCTGGAGGGACGCGGCTGGACTCATGCTCAAGTACACACATGAAACAACATTAAAAAAAAATATTCCATCACTTTGCCTTCCACTTTTATCTAATTCTTTTTTTTTTTCAATCTGTAGTCTACTTTTCTTTTAAAGAAGATTTTGGGTAATAATATCAGCCTTAACGAATTACGGTGAGACCTTTTATGATTGTAACTTGCAGTGATAAATGGCATGAAACGTAATAAATGTTGTAAAATAATGGAAACTTCTGTTAATATCCTGTACTAAAAAATGTGTGATCTCACTGTTGACAACAGGAAGCTGGGTCAGGCTGTGCAGGGTGTCACCTGTGAAATGATTGAAAGAGT
The DNA here is from genome assembly GCF_025860055.1 of Xyrauchen texanus. NCBI lineage: Eukaryota > Metazoa > Chordata > Actinopteri > Cypriniformes > Catostomidae > Xyrauchen > Xyrauchen texanus. The sequence continues at coordinate 24,488,820 of NC_068290.1, forward strand.
CAATCAAAGCAATGCCTTGGAAATGGCACAGATTCTTACCAAATCCTCTAAGTGGCTCTCCAGGGATCAGGTAAACCATCACACATTGACACATACTGCTTCAATGCTCTCACTATTTAAATTCCAAACCTACGAAAACAGAATTTGTGTTTCTCCTATTATATTTCTGGATTTCTTTTTTTACGTATTAGATGCGCTGTGCAGCTCAAAAACTCTTTGCAAGTCTGGAGGAGCAGAGACCAGGATATTTCAGTGACATCAGGAACTCTGAACTCCAGGCAATCCCTGCTATGCTGCTCATCCATCTACCGTACGAACAGAACAGTGATAATACTACTCAGATATTGAAAATATTGAGGATTTTAAACTTGTTTCATGCAACTTTTCAAGTTTAAGCTTTAGTTATGTTAAAATTGTATGCTAAGCAACATAACATATTATTTTTGTCTCTTCTCTCTTGCAAACATTCACCCTGTCATGACGCATTCAGAGTGGAGAAGATTCAAAACCTGTCAGATGCAGTGTGTTCTGCTTTCATTGAGAAGATGAACCAAGTGAATCTTTCATGTCTGCCAAACAGTTCTCCAGCAAGAAATGCACTTACGAGAAGAGCTCTAAGCTGCCTAGTAAAATGAGCACACTCACACACACACACACACACACAAACTCATTTAAAGAAGCATCTTAAAACGTGTCATTGTAAGTGCCTTTGTACTATAACACATTGTGTCCAGTTATGCTAATTCATAATTATGCTTGGTTGAAAAAGCCAACATACTGTTATTCCACAGACTTGGTTAAGGTTTAGGGTTCATAATCCTATCATAATTAGGGTTTATGGGGTGCCCCAACCCATTCCACGTGGAGAAAGATATCCCACTCATTTTAACATTTTACATTTTAATATAATAGAAAAAATTAATTATGTCAAAAACAAGATTATACAGCCAACATTTCAACATTAGTGCAACAATCAAACCCCCCCACGAACAAAACAAACAGAAAATAAAAATGCGCATTAACCCTTCACATGAAAGTACCAACTGGCGTCAATCCCTCTAAACTCAAAAGGTCCATGTACGCATGAGAGTCCCTGCGACAACTTTGCCATCGGACTGCTCAAGTCTGGAAATTTTGAGAGGCAAAATGACATAACAGAAAATACTTTGTAAAACAAACCCCAGCCAATAGGCAGAATAAACACAAAGAATGTGTCTCGAAGGTATGTTCCTCCGCAAAACAAATTCCAGCTGATATAAAGCCATTAATTTTCCTCAGACAGACAAACAAATGTTCAGTGAGCCGGCTGCTTATGAGTGCAGCAGATGACGTAATCATTCCGATGTCCCACAAAAATACTTCACAAAACAAACTCCAGCCAACAGGAGACATAAGCACAAAGAAAGAACAGATTCAGCGACAACTTTCCTGAAGCAGTGTTATTTCACAAAACAAACTCAAGCTGCTAGGCAGAACCAACACAAAAAGAAACAAAACAGGCATACCGGTTCCTCAGATGGTCAAGAGTGTATTGAGCGAGTCAAATTCACTCAGAGGCACACCATGGCTTACTCAGTCAACTTTATAAAAGACATCCTTTGTCTTTGGAAGGGCTTTGGAAGAGATGGACACCACGTAGTTTTTGTGACGACCAACCTGCAGCAAAGCAGTTGTCCTGCAAGGACACACCATTTGTCCATGCCCCTGAAGAGGCCATGCCTCTATTTTAATGCGCTTTCACACCAATAGGGCTTCTCATGCTCTGTGATTCATAAGCGAGGGCACTCGCATCAATGATCCAGTGAGAGAACATTTGCTTGGAGATGGGCATGCATTTTGTGCGTCCTCCATAACAAACAAAGAGCTGATCCAATTGCTTAAACTGGTTGGTGCACTCCACATACTGTACATGTGTAATTCTATCAGAAAGGCTTGGTAAAGACAAAATATATATTGTCTTTTGGCATAAGCCCCGTCTGGCAGCCCGAACTCCGAATGGTGGTTGTATGAGCAATGTGGATGACGTTTAATTATGAGCCCTCCGATACGGGGGAACGTTAATTTTGTAATCAGTTAGAGGATGGACAATGTTTTGTTTGGCCCTGTGATGGGGTGCCATTGTTGTGTGATCCCTTTGCTGAAGATAATTAACATATGGTAAGAGCCCTTCGACGAATGTGATTATTGCAGAAGATTGATGACGTATTATTATGAATCCTCCGACGAGGGTGTCCTTTGCTTGTGCGATATCTTTGCCAGAGGATGAACAACGGGCATAAAGCCCTATGATAAGGGTAGCATTGTTGTGCAATACCCTTTATTGAATGATGAACGATGTATGATTATAAGCCCTCCAACAAGGGCGGATGTTGTTTGTGGAATATCTTTGCCAAAAGATGAACAGCATAGCATAAAGCACCAAGATAAGTGTGACATTGTTGTGCAATACCCTTTGTTGAAAGATAAATAACGTTGAATGTGAGCCCTCCGAATAGGGTGGATGTTGTTTGTGGAATCTCTGAGCCAAAAGATGAACAATGTAGTGTAAAGCCCTACGACAAGGGCGACGTTGATGTGCAATACCTTTTGTCAAAAGATAAACAGCGTTTACGCATGAGCCCTTCAATAAGGGCGAGCTAGGCTTGTGCAGTACCTATGTGAAGGAAATCCATGCTTGGGATTGTGGAAGACTTGGCGAGGAGGGCAGATATGATTGTTATGCTTGAATTTGACAATTGTGTGATATGGAATATGTGGATATAACAGTGAGTGGCCCCAGGCCACCACCAGATAAGCATGAAATTTACATCTGATGGAGAGTTGAGTGTGTGTGATGATTTGAGGGTTGGGTCAAATATATTTCTGTATGATCTTGATTATGGATTCTGATAGTTCTTGATGAGCAGAGCCGCACCAATTCTGAATAAGTATCCCGAGAGACAAGGCGAGAAGACCACAATGTTTGAAGGATCAGATGCGAAATGTGAACTAGTTTGCAGATATATAACCATGGATGTGTAGGGGCAGTAGCTGAAGATTATAGATATAATTATGTTATGACCACATCCCGAGTGGTCTGTTTTGGAGTGTAATAGGGATAAAAGAGCATAAACTGGGCAAGTCCTTTCTGCTTGAGTTTTTCCAAATATAAAAGGGGGAGGAGTGAGGGGCTTAGGTCCGAAAGGTGCGGACAGGGGACATAAAGTATGCTGGCGGAGGGACAGTTTCGATGAAACTCCTGAAAACGAGATAGAAACTCAGCTGAGGGAATAAAATGCATTTGATGCTCTGCCATATCAAACATCTCAGTAGGGGCATAAGGAGCCTAGAGTAAGTCCGGCCTTATAGATGATTGCAACGGCAGTGGTGACACATTTACGTACCCAGAGAGAACCCCATAATATGCTGGCGACGATGATGGGGTAATTTTTTAAGGTACTTATGAAGGGGAGCTAAACGTGAGCTTGAGAAATTAGTCTGGCCATTTCCCTTCTGTGTTCTGATAAAGTACCCCCCAAGACCTTCAGAGGGCGCTCGTCCATGAAAAAGGACATGCTGTCTGAGGTTTCAGGGTTTTTGTTATGGAAAAGGGAAATTCATTTCCAGATATTTAGTCATGGGGACCAAAATTGGAGGTCCGATTGGCGGCCGTCAACAATAGATACATTGTCAGAGTTAATGTCGGAATAGGCTAGAGTGAGAAGGTGAGAGATGGAGTAGCCTTGATGAATGATGCGGATGGTGATATAAGGAGACACAAAGGGACAGGAGTTTGCCTATGGAAACTGAAACTGGCGGGAGGATGGAGGTGCAAACTAATGATCTGTCTAATTTATAGAGAGGCGGGGAAGCTTGTGTGTTGGGGGAAATTGAGCGTGATGCTGGAAAATTTTAGATGTAGAAGGGCAGTATTTTAATCATAAACTCATTGGTATAGATATGAATGGTGATGATTGCAAAAAAAAAAAGTCACACCCACAAAGCATAAACCAGACGGAGTTTAACGCAGTTCATAAATGGTCAAAAAACTAAATCGATTAGACTAGAGCATACTTTTGAGCCAGGGCTCGACATTAAGCATTGTCATATGCTTGTCCTCTGGACAAATAAATTGTTCATTCACTTGTCTGAGTAAAAAAAAGTGAATAGCGTATAAATTTGTGTGTCAAGCAGATGCAACAAACACATTCTCTATTGTATGAGAAGGTTGTTTATGTGAAAATCATCACAGACAAACAATATATGTAATCTCCCAGTGAACTCCGGTGAGAAGGGAACAGTGTGTAAATGCTGCACGAGCAGAGGTAACAAGTGCTTTGTCTATTGGGTGAGAAAATCATCACACAGAAACAACACACATGCAATCTCCCAGCAAACTCCAGAAAGGAAGGGAAGTGAATAGCATGTAAATGTTGTGGAACAGTGGAAGCTGTTGGGAGGGCGGAACGTGGGTGACCCTAGAGTGGAGCATCATGAGACTCATGTCCTCACAGTGAGGGCAGTATGTCTCATGTTATGGAGCGATGTGTCGCTCATAGTAACACTTGCGATGCGACATCTTTAAAAATCCTACACTCAAGAGGCTCTTTATATGAGTTTTTTTTACATCACTTGGACAGAATATATATATTCTGCCGATGCCGGCAGAGAGGCTGAGAAACTCTTCGAGGGCGGGTGAATCTTTTGCTGCAGGTGCTGAGAGTCAGACAAAGAATGTCCTGATGCGTCTGCAGAGAAATCCTGTCCGCTAGAAGATGTCCATCGATGGCGAAGAGAGGGCTGTTCAGACGAGATGATTGTCGTAGTCAAGACGAGACGATAACGGTCTTGAAAGAATTCTGAAGAAATGGTGATCGAGTGCCCACTTATATAGGGCAAATGCACACCTAAAATGGCGGTGCTCAAACACCATTGCCATTCGAAATATCGGCGTTATGATACAAGTCAACTAGCTTTAACTAGGTCATCGGAGAAGGAATTCCCCGAAGCATTTCACTGCAATGTCGAGTGAACTGAATCGACAGGGAACTCAAATGCATGTATTGAGACAAATATTATACAAATAATGTGGTCACAGTACTAACTTCCTCTGAAAATTGTGATTCTTTACCAAATATTTTATAATATTTCATTTGATTAGTATTCTGCTCCCATAAATAAAGATTCTGTTCACATTTTCTTTTGTTTTTATTGCCAGGAGAATATAATATAATATGGCACAATGGTATGCGTACATATAAATGAATCAATTCACATTTGATAATCCTGTTTTATCGGCACATTAAAAGAAAGCGCAGGTTTAGAGTCTTAACATTTTTTGGAAGTCACAATTGTTTAAATATGCAGTCTAATGATGATCACTCATAACATATTTGTAGTAAAATACTCACAAATTATAAGTCTCTCTAATGAAATGTGAATGAACAAATGCAAACAAATAACTATAAAATACATAGATGTCCTCGTGAACGATGAATGCTGCAGGAAAGTATTTATCATGCGTCTCCATTGCAACGTTTAGCCAGAACATAAATGTTGTGGTGTTTTTAAGTTTGTTGTTGTTCTTCTTTTTTCTCTTTTCTTCACTTTTTGGTGGTTGGCAAAACAAGCTTAACTTCCTCTTATCGCCTCCAACTGAATTGCTATTACGTTGTGAGAAACAGCTTTAAGACATTTTTGAGGCATTCAGCTCAGGCCTGTTGCAATTCTATGATTATAGTGCACCTTGGTGGGTTAGAGCTTCTAATGACCCATTCACGTGGTGACCGCGGTGGTAGAAAGCCTAATCTGAATGGATACCCTCTGTAACACAAAAAGCGATTAAATATAAGTTAGTTATTATATAATTATATACTTTTATTTGGATGTTTCAGCTAGAAACTACTGAAACACCATTATCACTGCCCTGATCTTTATTCTGTATCTCTGCAGAGGGCGAATACAACTGATCTGTCTGCATCAGAGGTCTTGTCTCTGGGCCCATTGGTTTGTGAGTTAAGCCCTGCTTGGATGTCCTCTCTGAACCCTGTTGCTCTAAACTCCACTCTGCAGGCTCTGGCTTCCTGTCTACATATCCGACAACAGTACAGAGAGCATCTGTTCAGACTGCTCACCGACACCTATGGGTAACCCAATATGCAAAATTACACATAACCCACTATGGGACTAACACCTTCACACACATCACCTCTACTGATCTCATATTTCAAATCACTGGTTCCCTTCCGAGGGAACTCGCACTGCGTCGTTGAAAACGACTCTTTGGGGAACGCTCCTTAGCGTGCGCCTCTGAAGTATGAATGAAACTATTCCAATCTTGATTGGTGTTGCGTCATGACGTAACATGTGACGGCATAACCGGATGCATAAAAGTGACGCCGGCACACATACACATTAGCTTTAGCTCTTCAGCAAGCTCTATGTATATTGTTTGTCTTATTTGGTGTTGTTTGTCCTATTTAAAAGAATTATGGCCACCAAGCAGTTCAAGAAGTGCGTGCACCCCTGCCCTCGTTTTATTACGGGTAGGGACACGCACGATTTGTGTGTGAACTGTTTGGGAGCGCAGCACGCACAGGCAGCTCTCGAGGGATCTGCCTGTGTAAGTTGTGAAGCACTACCCATGAGAGTGCTGCGCTCCCGGTTGGCGTGCTTTGATGAGCACGGTCAGGCTCGCATTCCCCACGGTTCTGGTCCCGCGTCTGTTGAGGCAGCGCGGCGATTGAGATCGTGGGGTTCGCAGCGGGATCTTGCAGATGAGAATGAGACTGCTGCGGCACTTTCTCATTCTTCATTTGAGGATCCCGAGCCTACTGTGAGTGGTGCAGAAGCCCGCGTCGCGGCTTCTTCTGCCCACGATCAGGTCCCAATGCTCGAGCTCTCTGCTTCCGAGGAAGTGGAAATGCTCAGCATTGATGCGGACGACCGTGAGCAGCCAAGCACGCCGGTTTTCGGCCAGGCTTTTGAGGAGCTGATTCAGGTTGTGACGCGTGCTGTGGCCAGACTTAACATTAGCTGGCCACAAAATGAGCAGGGAACGCACGTCGGAAGCAAATTAGACGAGCGTTTCCTGCAGCACGCGTCACAACCCCAGCGCCGGGTTTGCCGTTTTCCCCGATCTCCACAAAGAGATCTCGAGATCGTGGGATAAACCACATTCGTCCCGTGTCTCCACCCCCAGTGTGGTCGATTACAGCGACGTTTTAGGGGCACGGGATATGGGCTATGGGAAGATGCCTGGTGTGGAGGAGGCTTTAGCCGGTTACCTCTCTCCTGAGTCGGCATCTTCCCTTAAAACCCCGGCGCTGCCTAGTAAGCCCTGCAGAGATACATCTGCATTAATAAGCAGGGCTTACATGGCGGCAGGTCGGGCTGGTTCGTGCCTGCACTCAATGGCGATTTTGCAGGCATACCAGGCCGATCTCCTGAAAGACTTAGACGAGGGGAGGGGCCAACTCCCGAAGATATCGCGGAGTTGCGCAGAGCCGCAGATCTGTCTCTCCGGGCAACTAAAGAGACGGCCCGCGCTATTGGCCGCTCTATGGCAGCTATGGTGACCACGGAGAGGCATCTGTGGCTAAATTTATCGGGAATAAAAGAAAAAGACAGAGCTTTTTTGCTTGATGCCCCGCTCTCGCCCTCTGGCCTGTTCGGCGACGCCGTTACATCGGTCGTCGACAGGTTTCAAGAGGCGAGGAAACAATCTGCGGCGTTCAAGCAGTTTCTCCCCGTAAATCCAAGTCTAAGTCAAGTAGGGTGGGGCAAACACATCAGCCCCAGCCTTCAGTCAGCTCCTCGCACCGCGCTGAGCAAAAGGAGAGCGTTTCCTCTAGAGCCCCTCCTCCAGGAGCTTGGCAACAGAGGAAACGCTCCCAGCGAAGCCCTCCAGCCAGGGGGCCGACCTGAGGGACGTCCTTAAGGCTAGGAGGGCTTCGGGGAAGAGGTCCTAACCGGGGTGTTAGAACCTCGGAGGGCTGCCCCCCCCGCTGCAGAGCAACCGAGGTTGTTCTCGCAGCGGAGTCCTCAGGAAATCGGTGTTGGTTTCCCGCCGTCTCTGACGCTTCGGGCCACACCAATCTCCAGCGAAAGCACACCGTGCCGTTCGCGTCAAAAAATAAAAACACACATCAATTGTGGTCACAAGCACTGTATCGACCAAATCCTGCCGGTATCCCGCTTCAGGAAGTCGAGAACAGTGCTCGAAAACACTCGAGACCAGCCTCGAGAGGCTGGTTCCCTTAGTAGATTTTGTAGAGGCATGGAATCATCTTCCCAACATATCTGCATGGGTCCTGCATATAATAAATTCAGGGTACAGACTGCAGTTCGGGCACCGCCCCCAAATTCTCTGGGGTGGTGCAGACTACAGTGGTTCCGGAGCAGGCTCAGGTGATGGAACAAGAAGTGCAATCTCTGCTGCTGAAGGAGGCCATAGAACGTGTTCATCATTCAGACAGGGAGTCCGGTCTTTACAGCCGGTACTTTATAGTTCCAAAAAGGATGGGGGGTTGAGGCCGATTTTAGATCTCAGAGTTTTGAACCGGTCTCTGAGGAGGTTCAGGTTCAAAATGCTTACTATTCCTGTCATCGTGAGTCAGATCAGATCCGAGGACTGGTTTGTCACGATAGATCTAAAAGATGCCTATTTTCATGTATCCATCCTTCCATGTCACAGGAGGTTCCTGAGGTTCGCTTTCGGGGCGAAGCTTACCAATATCGGGTTCTTCCGTTCGGCCTAGCACTATCTCCCCGCACATTCACCAAATGTATGGATGCAGCTCTTGCTCCACTGAGACTTCAGGGCATCCGTATACTGAATTATATCGACGACTGGCTCATTCTGGCCCAGTCTCGAGAAATGGCGGTTCGGCATCGAGATGTCGTTCTTGGCCACATTCGAAGTTTGGGGTTGAGACTCAACACAAAAAGAGTGTGTTACAACCATCCCAGTGCACAACGTTTCTGGGCGTTGTGTGGAACTCTGTTACGATGCAGGCACGCATGTCTCCTGCACGTATCGAGTCCCTTATGGCGATGGTGTCCGGGTTAAAGCTAGGCCAGGCCATCACTGTAAAGCAATTTCAAAGACTGCTGGGCCTCATGGCAGCGGCATCCAACATTGTACCGTTGGGCCTTCTACACATGAGGCCCCTCCAGTGGTGGCTGAAAGCCAAGGGGTTTTCCCCAGCGGGAATCCATTTCGTATAATCAGAGTAACGCGCAGGTGCCTTCGTTCTCTGCTAATATGGAAGAAACCTTGGTTCCTGTCCCAAGGGCCAGTGTTGGGAGCGTCATGTCGCCGGAAAACCGTTTCGACAGACGCCTCCCTCACTGGCTGGGGCGCGGTCATGGACGGCCGCTTTGCCAGGGGTCTGTGGCAGGACCATCATCATTCTTGGCACATAAACTGTCTAGAGATGTTGGCTGTGTTCAGGGCTCTGAGGAGCTTCCTTCCAGACATCAAGGGTTACCATGTCCTAGTACGTTCGGACAATACATCAGTGGTAGCTTATCTGAACCGACAAGGAGGACTCAGATCGCGCCCTCTGTGCAGACTGGCGCATCAGGTAATTCTTTGGTCCCAAGGGAAAATACTGTCTATCAGAGCAATGTATATTCCGGGGTTCAGAATCAGGGAGCAGACATCCTGTCGAGGCAGGGGCTGAGGCCCGGGGAATGGAGACTTCATCCAGAGGTGGTGAAGTTGATATGGGACAAATTTGGACCATCAGAAGTGGATCTGTTCGCGTCTCGAGAGACGTCCCACTGTCCACTTTGGTTCTCCCTCTCACATCCAGCCCCACTGGGGTTGGACGCCATGGTACAGGCTTGGCCGAGGCTTCGCCTGTACGCATTTCCCCCGATCGCTCTGCTCCCGGGAGTCCTGGAAAGGGTCCGCCAAGAGGGCATCAGTCTACTTCTGGTTGCCCCCATGTGGCCGGCCCGAGTATGGTTCTCAGACATAATTTCACTCCTGATAGCTCCGCCATGGCAGATTCCTCTGAGGAGGGATCTGTTGTCTCAGGCGGGGGGCACAGTCTTCCACCCTCGTCCAGAGCTGTGGAAACTGTGGGTCTGGCCCCTGAGGGGGTTCAGTACCTAAATGCTGGTCTATCAGCGGGGGTGGTTGAAACCATACTTAGCTCTAGGGCTCCGTCTACTAGGAGATTATATGGCCTCAAGTGGAATGTGTTCTCCACTTGGTGTAGAGAACATGAAGTAGATCCAGTTAACTGCCCGGTGGCTTCAGTTCTGGAGTTTCTTCAAGATCGTTTCTCTGCGGGTCTCTCCCTTCCACACTCAAGGTGTACGTGGCTGCCATTTCGGCGTTCCATGCACCACTGAGTGATGGGCCTCTGGGGAGGCACCAGCTGGTCATTCGTTTTCTCCGTGGTACATGGAGGATGAGACCGACAACCAGGTCCAGGGTTCCTGCCTGGGACCTGGCGGTGGTTCTCGAAGGGTTATCCCTGGCCCCCTTCGAACCCCTTCAGTCGGCTTCGCCCAAGGACCTGACGTTCAAGATGGCTTTTCTCTTAGCTATTACCTCTCTAAGGAGGGTGGGTGATCTTCAAGCCCTGGCAGTGACGCCAGCTTGCTTGGAGTTTGCCCCTGGCGGAGTTAAAGCCATTTTACACCCGAGACCTGGCTATGTGCCTAAGGTGCCGTCTAACACGGCACGGTCTACGGTCCTGCAGGCTTTTCATCCTCCACCTCATGTGTCGGCAGAAGAAGAGAGGCTCCATTTGCTCTGCCCTGTCAGAGCTTTGAGCGTTACCTCGAGAGGTCCTCTTCTTGGAGGAGGTCGGACCAACTGTTAGTGTGTTTTGGGTCACCTAAGAAGGGGCTCCCTGCCTCGAAACAAACCATTAGTAATTGGATTGTTCAGGCTATTATCTCGGCCTACAAGGTGCGTAATTTGCCTTCACCTTTGGCCGTGAGGGCTCATTCAACTAGAGGCATGGCGTCCTCTAGGGCTCTCTTATCGGGAGTACCCCTCCAGGAGATCTGTGAGGCAGCCGGTTGGGCTACCCCGCACACTTTCATCAGGTTTTACAGTCTGCACCTCCCTAGTACGCCTGGCGCACGTGTGCTCTCGCCCTAGCTGAGTGCCTGAGTTCAGTTTCACCCTAGGGCAGGCCTTTTTTCGGTGCGTGGCCTAGTGGGCATTCGTTCCCCAAAGAGTCGTTTTCAACGACGCAGTGCGAAGTTCCCCGAAGGGAACGTCTCGGTTATGACTATAACCCTTGTTCCCTGAGAAGGAACGAGACACTGCGTCGTCCTGCCACGCCCCTCAAGGCCTGAGAGCGGCTTGCTTCATCGCTAGGCTAATGTGTATGTGTGCCGGCGTCACTTTTATGCATCCGGTTATGCCGTCACATGTTACGTCATGACGCAACACCAATCAAGATTGGAATAGTTTCATTCATACTTCAGAGGCGCACGCTAAGGAGCGTTCCCCAAAGAGTCGTTTTCAACGACGCAGTGTCTCATTCCCTTCTCAGGGAACAAGGGTTATAGTCATAACCCGAGACGTTTTCTCTTCCTGTTTTCCCATTATTAAAGAGACCGTTGCTCCAATTCCTGGTGTGGTTTAAAGGTTTGGTTTGTTCTGTAATTGTTATGGCTATCTTCTGTCGAATATTAATATGCAGAGACAATTGTAAGTAAGCCATTCGTATATTGATTTCCCAGAAATATGTAAACAATGTGGTGCTTTTGAAAATGCTCTGTTTGAGCATTCTAACAAGTCTTTTCATAGCAACAATGAATTAGTGTTCAGGAAATAAAGACTGAAAACAGTCTTAATTTTTACAGTACTGTTTGATAATGGTAGTGGTGCAGAAAGTGCACACTACACCTGTAAAAAATAAGAACTGTTTGAAACAAATTGTTTTGAAAGGTAGAAACACATTCCTCACCACTGGAATACGTGGCAGAACTCATGTTGCCTGTAGCCAGAATTTGACAGCACTTAACTAAACAAATTTATGCCAAAAATATCTGTATGCTGAAGTAAAAGCCCATGCTGGAATCATTTTGTACTTCTGTTTATAATAAAAACATTTGTCTTCCATTTGATCAAGGGACCCTTCTTATTGGTCAGAGGATGTCATGAAGGCACTTGGGCCTCTTTTGTTACTTAATGACACTGCTGTTGAAAAGCTGCCTTCCAAAGTAAGTTGAACAGTCAGATGAGTAACTCCAGTCAGGCTTCCTAAGCAACCAATTGGCTCGGTTGCTAGGGTGGGTAAAGTCATGTTGGGTTAACCTCCTTGTGGTCGCTATAATGTGGTTCTCGCTCTCTGTGTTGCACGTGGTGAGTTGTGTGTGGATGCTGCGGAGAATAGCATGAAGCCTCCACACGCGCTATGTCTCTGTGGTAACACGTTCAACAAGCCACGTGATAAGATGTGGGTGTTGACGGTCTCAGGTGTGGAGGCAACTGAGATTCGTCCTCCGCAACCTGGATTTAGGTGAGTCACTATGCCACCACAAGGACTTAGAGTGCATTGGGAATTGGGCATCCCAAATTGGGGACAACATACATTTTTCTCCACCACTTTCTATTTTTTTAAGTGACATCTGTTTTTGTTATCAACCAATCCACCACTCCATTCATCCATTCACACATCATTCATCTGTCGTGCAGAGTTGGTTGAAGTCATATCTGTCAGATCTGATAGGGAGTTTGCCCTGCCAGCCCATGGTTCCTCCTCCAAAGGAATTCAGCTCTTGGCTTGATCTCTCTGCACTTCAACGCAAACTTTTTGATCTCAAAACGGCGAACGCAGTACAAGGCCGCAGAAAGAGAGAAGGTACGTGTGCCAGAAAGCAGGGACAGATTAGACTTGCAAGGGTTATTTATTTTGATGCCCGTCGAGGTAAATCGTGCAGATCACATTCGGAGAGCTAAGACACACTGCACTTGTGTTTAATATTACAAGCGATTTAAATGTTAAATGTGGAATTCTCTTTTCATTTTAGGGTCCAAATTTGTAATTATTTGGGGTTAAAAATGTGTAGCTGACATGAAATTTCAGTCATTATAAAGGTCATTATATGCAATTTCATGACCATGATCATATTAATTGCTAGAATTTTTGTATTTTTTGAAAAGCTAAAATGTGATTAAAATAAGGAGAAACAAATTACACTTTATCTCCAATGTGTCTGTTGAAAAACATTGAAAAAAACTTGATTGTAAGTGTCCCAGTATCAATTAATTCGAAAATACCTGTCATAAACTAGACAAGAGTGGTTAGAGGCCATCTAAAAACTTAGCAATTGTTTTGATTTTCTCTTTCTGACTTTATGTTTCTCTCAAAGTGGTACCCACTCTACAGCCAACACTTCCAGTCATTGAGGACTTAGGACAGGGGAATGTATATTGGAGTCCCACCCAGTTGTATAATATGTCTGTGCAGACTTTCAAAGACACTATGCCAACACTAGGAGAGATAACCAACTATAGTGCAGAACAGTTGGCTGCACTCAAATCCAAAGTGTTGGAGGTATACACACACACACACACACACACACAGTAGTGGGTGTAACTGGATTACAAATTAATCAGTTCCTATAATCTAATTACTTTTAAGCACAATAGTGTAATACCTTACATTTTAAATTATTGTAAGCAGATTACAGTTACTGACTTTCAATGAAAGTAATTACTTTTAAATACATTAATTGGGTTACAAATATTTCTAAAACTATCTATAATTTATGTGTAATACAATTAAAATGTGAATTCATATGTTCATCTGTTTGCATTCTGTGACAGCTGAATGCTTTTTTTATTTGTCGAGTGGAAAAACAAGTGTTTTAGAAAGTAGCTTAAAAGTAAAGTAATTTTAAATATGATTACTCTTCAAATTAAATAATAAGTAATCTGATTATAATTATTGACAAATAGTTAGTAATATTTAGTTGATTACCTTTTTTTTGTAATTTACACATCACTGCACATGCACACTTTCGGGATTGAAAAACTCAAAACAAAATATGTTCACAACAGCAGACACTAAGAAAGCATTCACTATTCTTCAAAATAATCAAGATAATGAATATTGTGTGTTTTAGGCATGGGTTAGTGTGACAATGTTGAATGAGTCGCAGATTGTTGAGCTGGGCTGCATCTCTCAGAGCTTCAGCCCTGAAGAGCTGCGTAACCTCAGTATCACCTCACTGGATACTCTAGAGCTACTGACCATCTGCAACTTTACCCAGGCACAGGTAACACACAGACAGAGAACCTCTAGATTTTCACTCACAGATAATTCAATAGTACAACAGTACTCATGCCAGAGAACATTAGTCAAAAAAGATCCCATATAAAATTTGACGAAAACCAAAATGAGGCTGAGGAATAGGTATGTTGTGGACCTGGTTGGGTGGTCGATCATTCAGCCCCCCAAATTTATCTTTACATTTTTTACAAATCTTTCCACATCTTTTAACTGTAAAAAACTGTAAAGTGTAAAACATAGATTGTGAAAATTATACAACACATTGGACCTTTAGACAGTACAACACTGCATCAAATTAAATATGGTATCTACTGAGCTAGATCTATAGACACTCTAAGCAAACCAAAAAAGTCAAACAAACATCCTTCAAATAGTGACAATTCAGAATTTTGCAGAGGGCAGCAGTCTGGCAGGCCTTTGAAAAGGGAACTAGAATAAGTGTGCCTGGACTAGGAGATCTGGAAATGGTTGGACTTGGACAGTTTATCTGTGGTCTACAACTTACCCAGGTTGATCAGCTCAATTCTACCCAGTTCCGGTAAGACATACTTAATATTTTCCATAATTTTCTTCCTGATCAATTAAGTCTCTCTGTCAATGTACACTAAAACATAACAAAACTACCACTAAGCATATGCTGTATAGAGAACTGCTCACTGTGATTTTGGATACCCTGTGATGTGTGTTTATATCAGGGAGGCAGTGGAGGTGGTGGGTCGTGCTCCATGTCCTATGAACATTACAGAGCGCCTAAAGGAAAAAGCAGTGGCTGCTTTTGGAAAGCCAGAAACCTGGAGTGAAGCTCAAGTTGGCATAATGGGCAATATCATGGGTTAGTTCAAAGTAAAAAGAAAACTAAGTGAAAACGAATATATATACAAGGTTGGGAGGATTACTTTTAAAATGTATTCTATTAAATATTACAGAATACATGCTGTAAAACGTAATTTGTAACATATTCTGTTAGATTACTCAAAATATTCAGTAACATATTCTAAATACTATGGATTACTTCTCAGCACTCCTAGATTTTTCACTTGTTTTGACAAAAAAATCTGCCAGTACAGTAAGACAAAATACAAAAAACAATACAAAAATTATGATCAAGAATAAGATTTTTGCCCTAATGTCAAGGGTCTTACTTGAGAAAAAAAAAGAAGTTTAAGAAATATAATCGTGCCTGGTAACAGGTGCATGTAAAATGTCCAGAAATAGCATTTTTAGCTTAGTATAAAGATAAATAGCAATGACAATTTACACAAGGTTTATTTCTATTTCTGCTGCTCCAAACTTACTTCTCTGTCTGCTCGTATAAATGTAACACATCATAAGAAAGTGTTTCACCGCTGTTCAAATGATCTTTGGATCGCATCATTTATTGTGGGTAAATGGCAATAAAATGCAAATCAATCTCTTCAGTAATTAAAATACTGTATACAATTACCAACCATTTAAATTGTAACTGTAGTGTAATACAGCTGCTAATATTTGGTATTTTAAATATGTAATCCTCCTAAATGTATCCTGTTACTCCCCAAACCTGTATATAAAGTATATATATTTATATATATATACAGTGCATCCGGAAAGTATTCACAGCGCTTCACTTTTTCCACATTTTGTTATGTTACAGCCTTATTCCAAAATGTATTCAATTCATTATTTTCCTCAAAATTCTACAAACAATACCGCATAATGACAACATGAAAGAAGTTTGTTTGAAATCTTTGCAAATGTATTAAAAATAAAAAAATAAAAAAAAATCACATGTACATAAGTATTCACAGCCTTTGCCATGATACTCAAAATTGAGCTCAGGTGCATCCTGTTGGAAAGGCACACACCTGTCTATAGAAGGTCCCACAGTTAACAGTGCATGTCAGAGCACAAACCAAGCTATGAAGTCCAAGGAATTGTCTGTGGACCTCTGAGACAGGATTGTGTTGAATACATTGTCTTTATTGAACACACTGTGTAAACCTTTGCAGATG